>NW_022990910.1:0-20000 GCF_902827175.1 Gymnodraco acuticeps
GGCATTTTGCTCTCTAATTCCAGCCGGCCTGGAGGCCTGGAGCGCTAAGAAGGGCCTCACTGTTGCTCTCTGGATCAGCCAGGTATTGCTTACATAAAAAGCAAGTGAAAACAGCTGTAGGGATAATTAGCTTGATTCTCCATTACATGCCATGAGGGCCAATAACTAAAAAATGGAGTTTTGTTTGGGTTAGAGCTGCAGTCCCAACCAGGAGGAAGTTGTAAAAGTCAGGCAGAAAAAAAGAGAAAGAGGGGAAAAGGGAGAAATGAAGGGAAGAAAGCGCAAGCTCTTGAAGCAATTGTTACCAAGGAGATGTTCTCTCTTCTTGGGGTAGGTTGATGTGGGCCAGATTTGTAAAGAGTTCTAAAGAGCTGTGGTTTCAAAATAACTGGATGGGGATGTGAACACAGATTTTCTTTGTGATCCATTTATTATGTTATCTCAGTTTTTAGCCTGTGGGAATGTGCCACCTCGGATGAATTAAGTGGAGCTGGACCACAATCCAAGTGTTCTTTTTTGTATTACATTTGCTATAATAGATTACCTTACACACTGTCTTTCAAATGAGCAAAAGATGCTTATTTGTTGAATCGTGATTACACCATAGACTATGCATTCAATAAATCAGACATATGATAAGAACAGTGATTTGTTTTGTCATTGTTTTCATTGTAAAGCATTTAGCCAACTCTGCTTCTCTTCTGACCTTCTTTCCAGAGGTTAAATAGACCATCCTATCAGAAACATGATATTTCTGTGTTCCCATACTAGACATGTGACCACAGAGGATCTCAACAAAAAGAAAAAATGCATGACTACGTAGACAGAACAGATGTTAGCTCTCTTACTCAGTATTTAACTCCAATGTCTGCCCCTTCATGCGCTTGTTTTACGTCTCTCGTCTTGTTAGGGTGCTGGGGGGGGGGCATCTTTGTACTGGTAATTGAATTTGGTGTGTTTCTTTTTTTTTCTGTTGAAGTGAAAGGATACCAACCACAGTGTAATTCCAAGTGAAGGAGCAGCACTTTAACATTGGTGGTCCAAAAACTCTGCAAGGATCCATTTAACAGGCAGTTTATATTAGTAGCACTTAAAGACAAGAAGGGATTCAGCCGCTCACATCCAGACTCTCAGGGTTGACACCCAATCCCTGAAGACAAAGACAGTCAGTTGTACAGAAACGCAATTTAGATTTTGGGAGAAATACAGGTAGATTAACAAAACAGACACCTTACTGCCTTTCTTTGGATTTCCTATCCACTTACTTGGCTTTGACCTGGTATGTTGTGAATGTAGACACACAATACTCACAAAATGAACATTGTTTAATTTACACAGGGGTACCAGGAAGTAGAAATTGGTTTTCCCCTCAACCAAGCCTCTGTGCTGCAGAGGGCAATGCAAATGTTGATAAGTCAATCATTTTCCTTCTCCAGACACAGGCTAAAAGTATTTATATGAGAAAGTGTTCACCCTGTCTGATCCCACTATCAACCACGCTGAGAAAGGGGAGTGGGGAGGAGGATGAAGGCAACGCAGGGAGTAGAAGATAGGAATTGCTGATTGGAGTAGCAGGCAGATGAAGGCTGAGTGCTGCAAGAGGGAGTGTGAAATTATGTTTTGCTATTGTATAAGGCATGCATTGGTATGGTAGCCATTTTGAATTTAAAAATGACAGTTCACCCAATTGTGATCTGAAACCAACCCCCAAAGAGACTTCTATTTACTTTCATATTTGTGTAAATAAAGCCATTACCAAATGTGCTTTCCCCCATCCCTACACGAAGGGACTCAATATCAAAAGGAGAGGATTTTGTTGATCTGTTGGATAAGTGTCAAGTGTACAATGTCATAGTTTTATCGGTAGCCATTTCTAAGGATTCGTTCTAAATATTACAGAGCAATTGATCACATTCCTTCCCTTGCATTCCTCATGCAGCCAAACTGCTGCACATGAGTGTCTGTTTAATAAATTAAACCTCTATGTGTCAAATGTGCATTCAGCTGTTTTCAATCATACTCAACTTATTTTATAATTTAGTTGGACAAGTATACAGTGACAAGAGCTACCTTGCACAATTTAGGATCATCATTTTAAAATAGCGAGGGGGCATCTTGTTCTTTTTGTGCATGAAGTGTCTTGTATCTGACTTTTTTTGCTGCCTATAGAAGCTGATGATGCAGAAAATTGTGGACATCGACCTTTGGGCTGAAAAGGCTTTAAGCTGCCTGTCGGAGCCATTTGAGCTCACTAAATTATCCAGAGCGTAGTTTTTGCTTTCCAGGCTGATATATTATGCTTTGCTTTGTCACATGTTTCTTAAGCGGGCATAATCATGACTACAATTTCAGAACTTATACTCAGGAACATAAAATTCCATATGATTTTAACACTCTGTCACAACATGCTGACATGTTAAATAATCATTGGCTGATAAGCGTACACACATTCATGACCACATATAGCAACACACACTTCCTCATTAACAACATGGACACAGGCGTCACATGTGAGTTTGTGTAGTGAATGCGTCTGTTGTGTGGAAGTAGTGAGGTGTTGACAGAGAAGAAAGAGGAGCGGTCTTCAAACACATCCACAGGCAGGTCGTGCTCTCCATTATGCCCTGCCGGGGGCCATATTTGTTGATTCTCTGGCCCCCAAATCATTAATTTAAGTGCAGGCGACGGCAATGAAACCTGAGAATGGCGACCAACACACATGCACAAATTCACACAATCGAGCATGTACATGCGCAGACACACATTTGATCACACTTACACACAATCGGGTTTATGTGTACACACACACACCCCTCGTTGCATAACAAATGATGGCACTTTAATTGCTGTGCATGTTTATTTACTCCTGGCTGTAATGGATGGTCCTTCTCTGCCTTGCAGCCAATCAGAGGGAGACAGGAAGAGTGTGAGCAGTTCTGCTTACTGTTTTGAACACATTCCATACAATTTGGCATTCCTCTATACACAAAACACTAACCTAAGATGCTACCATTCCATACCTGTAATCCTTTTATATTCAAGATGTTGGGGGTCATTACTCAGGTCAAATCTTCTCTAACACAACATTTTCCCAAACTTTACCTGGGAACACTTTTATTCCAAGACAAAGAAAGTTTGTATTAAAGTTCTATCAACATGCTCTCCCTGAGTGACTGATGATAACGTCTTCAGTGATTGGTAGTTATTTTGGGGCCTGTTTGCTCAGCCAATGAGGCGCCCCCAGCAAGCTAGACATACATCATTGTTTCTTTTTTTCCCACAACTTAACCCTTAGGAAAGAAGTGAGTTGTTGCTGACCGCTGTGAGGGCTGAATAACAGACACATTCCAATAGCTTTTTATTTTGTATTAATGAGTACTTGATGTCTGGGCTGGTGCCAACTGCATTTAGCATTCTTAAGGACCTCTGGAGGCTCGCCAAACAGTTGGAGGAAGAAAATGGTCAAAGCTAAAAAAAAAACTAAATACTATGGATTCAAGTATTTTTAGATCTTTTTTCCATTACTACACAAATTAAATGTATGATGTAACCTTTTTGGAGAACATTTAAAACACAACCTTAAGTTCCTGGCTTGATGATGCATCTTCATATCCCTGTGTGAAATAAAGCATTCGGTGTTCATACTTTGTGCTTGACCTCTCCTCCTGATTTTATTTCATGTTTCTTTCCACAGCTGCTTGTAGGTGTAGGCCAGGTACCAAGATGTTCAAGAGCTTCAACTGCAAGGAACACACTGAACCAGCCCATACCCCCCCACCATCATGTGAGCAGACCTGTATATGAACACATACCCCAGAATACAAGGTTTTAATGTATTATGGGAAAGCTCATCGTTCAGCCGGTCAGATATTCTCACATCTTACCGATGAATGTCACCTCTGCTGATACATGCAATGGCCCACAGAGGGTGGGAGAATGCCGCCCACAGGACCATCAGTCATCAGCGTGGAGCTTCAAGGTATTGGCAAGCGGCCTTTATTTCCCTAGCTGTTTTCAATAGACTGCGAGCTGGATTCATTTTACAGTATTGCGGGTGCTACAGAGTTCTGGCTTAACATCAACCAGCAATCACTCCACCACTGTCGACTACTGGTGCGGCTGAGCTCAGACAGTGGAACTAGTTGTAAACCAATACCAATCCTGGACTGGTTTGTGATGGCATGAATGTATTTACTCCGGCAGTTAAATAGCAGACTTTTGTAAATATGACAACATGGACCTCAAAATCCACAATCCACAGAGACCTTCTCAATGTACAGTGCCAAAGGAGACAACCCTGTCTGCTGAAACAAATGACTGAAATGACTGCATCTGACTCTTTCCGACTACCCAGTAAACCACACTCGTTTCTTTGACTATTCCCACTTCCTGCCGAGAGATCAACAAAGAAAGGTACTTTTGGGAAGATGCACGACAAAAACTGTTCAAGCATCAGCTTACACACGACTGATCTTAAATCAGTGAGCATGGTCTTCTTGTGAATTTCTCCTTGTGTTCTTTTAACCTGCATTGCGTTTGTAAACCAATATCACGTCATCTTCTACATCTGAAACATTTTTGAGTGCCACTTTTCTTTTTAATTTAAAAAACTGTGGGTGACTTATTATGCTGATGAGTGGTGTATTATTTTGTGGTCTTTTTCTTGATCCCGTGAATCTGAGTAGCAAATATGTTTATAATGAAGTGACTTGCATTTTAAAGCACTGTGTCATTACCTTTTTCACTGTACTGGAGGTTGACGATAATGTACAGTGTTGTGTTTTGATTCAACAGTAACAGCGTTTCCATTTCGCCCTTACCTTATGTACAGTTTTTGTACACTGCGTGTGCATGTGTGTGTGTGTGGTTTCATGCTGCGCTCATGATTGTTACAACTGTGAGAATTTGGGGGTGTAACAGTATTCACCCTTGACTTGTTCCACAGTGGCTTGCAGTGGTCAGCTTGTTTTTGTTGTTGGAATAAAAGTTGTTTTCATAAGAAAGACACCATGTGTTTAATCTGCAAGACCATAATGTGAACATTGACATTGACAGTGTTATAGGTACATCTGAGTGCAACAGTGGGTATTTTCACAAGGTGCAGTTTCACCGCCACTAATGGCAACTACAACAATAGACTCTTGCACTGCCCAAAAAAGAATTCTCCCCAGTTTTCATGGTCTACCAATTCTCTTTCTCTCTGTCTCTCTCTCTCTCTCATAAACTCAGCCAGATGTTGCCCAGTTTGCTTCCTAGGGGAACGTGGGGGGTGGAGAAGGGGTTGTGAGGCATGGTGAGGGATCAGAAATGTGGCTGAGCATGTTTTAAGTGCTCTTTGACGCAGTCGCAGCCTCCAGCATCCACCACGGTAACATTAGCTGGGAACAGAACTCTTGCAAAATTTGCAGGCACTTCATACTTAATTTTGCCACAGGTATTCAGTTATAAGAGTAACATTCCTAAAGGAGAAAAAAATGTGACAAAATGACGACTCCAAAAATCATTATTATAATAAACCTTTTTGGGGGCCAGAGTTTTAATCACTGATGTTTTTCATTATTGCAGACTTATTTGAGGAGCAGAAAATTATGTTTATGTACATTTTTGGTTTGTTTGTGTATGCATATATACATTTATATTCTCCCTTCATTTTAATAAGGTTTGAGGGGCTCATATGGATTTTAAGTTAGGCCCACAGCGGCCCTATAAGATTGACTGCACTTGACTAAGACTACAAGATAAGTATCAAGAAATTGTCTAAATGGATTTATTCTCCCCTCTCTTTCCTGAATCACCTGAGGCAAACCCTTATTTGGGCATTATGTCAATATTCACCCCCTTAAATTAATTTAAGCACTGTTTTACTTCTTTCCCTAACTGTGATTATATTTCTATTTCCCCAATCCAGTTGAAATTATCTCCAACGCAATAGAAAATAACACGGCTTTCACCCTTGAATGCCTTCAGTGTGGAGGATAGAAACCCACAGTGACACCCCTGAAACTATTAAACACTTTGCCCTCTGACACTCATCATCGGGTTCATTGAGAAATATCGAACTGTAAGCTCACGGATTCCTGCTGCATGTTTTGAGATAATGTACCATAAAATAATAATTACCGTAATGACTGTAATGCTCAGAGGCCTTCAGGTGATGAGAGCAGCCTGTATAAGCACACGATATGGACCTGCTTGTCTTGATTTTACCGAGTGGTAACTCGAGCTGCTGCCAGTGAAAATCCTAACTCTGCTCTGGTATGGATAGGGTAATAGCCTCGGGTGCTTTATAAGTTTATTTTAGGTAATAGAGACGCTTGTTTTGTTACAGCCTGTTCCGCCCTTCTCTTTCTTTCTCGCTCCTCTCCCTCCACGATTGTACCTACATTCAAATTCCTTGCTTCAGAAAGTTGGTGACTGGAGGAAGTAGAAAGGGGTTTGAGGAGAAATGTGAAGCGCATGCGCCATCTGAAGGTTTTGGGCTGCGCATCCATGCTGCAGTGTGCTAGTTTGTGAGAGGAGGCGACTGAAGCAGGTGAGAGAGGAAAGCTGAGTGGAAGCGATAGTCGGTGAAACTTCCCTGCACTGCAACACACACAGACGGTGTGGAAGGACGACAGACTCGGAGCCTCAGCAAAGCCGCTGTTCACACGCTGTGCTCTTTTCCTCCCCCTGGTACCGTGCGCGCTCGCCAAGCCACACTGTTTGGAGATAGTCCGCGCGGAAAGTTTTTTGGAGCATACAGTCTGGAGCCGATTAATTGTGGCATCTGTTTCTTTTTTTTGTTGCGAGGCGGATGACTTACTTTTTTGCGTGTGAAGACTTTTAAGTCGAGCTGAGGAATTGTCCAAGTCGTTTTCTGCTCAGAATGGAAGGTAAATTGACAAGTCGTTTGTGGCGAGGATCACCGTGTGGATCGTTCCGCAGGTAAAACGCGCTATGACCTGAGCGTGTGTGCGGCTGGATTTAATATTCACAGCAATATTTTTCATTTTTATTTGACATAGCCTACTCTCGATATAATCGGGGACAGTTTTAACCCGGCTAGAGACAATCCAATAGGCCGCTTATTTTTTAGTATCGACAAAGTAGCCTGCCTCCGACGTTTCCGCAAGTGGCACTTCGGGTTTGCCGTAGATAGTTGTTTTTGTTTATAATTACTGCAACATCTCGCACCGATTCGTTAAAGGAACTGATAATTTCCTTACACTGTCTTTTGACATTTTATATATCCCGCTGCTTCCTACAAACTCTGTAAACTGTTTGGCGCACGGAGCGCATTCACTGACTGTTGGGCGTCCGTGTTCACCAAAACACCAAACCTGAAGAACTATTTTTGCTTTAGCGTTCCTCTTTCTTCACCCCAGCCAAGCGAGCTCTTCACAAGAAATCCGGATAAAACGAGGAGTCGTGTCTTCATCGCAGCGGAAAAGGACATCTTAAATCCACCTGGCCTGCTCTGGGATTATTGGTGTGATATCGTCGGCAGAAATTGGATTTACAACTTCTAACGGACTGTGCTCCCTGGTGAGTAGCCTCACATTTTCCTGCAGCCATCGTTTATGAAAAAGTTGGAAATACGTGTGTCTGTGGGAGCTTGTTAAACTAATACTCGTTCTTGGATGTGGATATGTTAATGACAGATGTGATGTGTTAAACATGCATTTCCCTTACTGCATTGACTGAGGGCCATGACAATGTCCAGCTGGGCAATACATCAATTCAGGAGAATACATATTCACATCATTTTTATTTGTAATCCAACAAATAGTCTCCTTTCTGTTTCCATTGTTAACGGAGCCCTTAAAGTCTGACAATGTTCTTTGAGCTGCTTCTGCTCATCAAATCCTTGTACCTGGCTCCCTCTTCTGGTTTTTTAAACAACAAGACAGGCAAGAAAAGAGACTGATCATTGTTTCGCTATTAAATTAAGACAATGTTTCCCTCAGTACATTAAGGTGCAATGCAGTTTGGGGAAATGCTCATCTTTTAGGCTTTACAATGCTTTATTAATTCTCTTTCCTACACACAAAACCCACATTCACTAATTCCATATTATAAAAATGCGTATAAATGCAGGCCATACTTTAATATTTGCTTAAAAATGCAAGTAATTCATTACACGGTTTCGTTATTTCTCACTCAAAGCATTGTAATGCATTTTCTGCTGCTAAGAATTATACTATATTTACTAATGATATTTTTCAAGCAGTCAGAGTTCAACAAAACTAGGAAAAGACACGCTCCCAAAATTCAACAGACGGGAAAATAATTAAAGAAAACATTTACTCATTTAAAAAAAACAGTATGCTCTCCTCTTCCTTAAATCTGCTATAATGTTAATCGATTAGGTCTCATATGGCCTTACAAAAAGCCTCCTAAATGATCCATTACAACGTCAGAGCCCGATGCTTCATCATTACGACGGATTTCTAAATTCTGTCTGCCGGATGTCTCCAATTTGATGCCACTTTTACCGAAAGAAAGAGCGAGGTTGTTGTCAATTATCCAGTCAATTCCTAATTAATTTTTTACTCGGTTCAAAACGTTTCCAGGGGTCACGGATCGCAGGAATTAGGCCTACGCTTTTTGCTGTGTTACCTAATACATAATATATTTACGTTTCAAAACAAAAATATATATGATATCTATAGCTTTGAACATGTATGCAATTAAGCAATAATACGAAATCTGGTTTTTTTAAATAATGTTTTTTCTTTGTCTGTTTAATCGAACAATTATGTTACTCTGATCTGATTGGCTGAATCTTAGTCGTTAAATATGAGATAATTGCAAGCACCTGTGGCAATTTAAATTCTTATATGCAGAATGAAACCGCTCTCACCCCATCTGTTGCGTTATTCTTTGGTGTAGAATTAATATTTAATTATAGAAGTAGGCTACATTTTAATATATTTGTAAACCTCCTTTCCTCTCAGGTAATAAGGACACTTAGTTTAAAATCATAGTTAAACTGCCGCTCTCTGAGGATTATTACTTTATGTGTATTGCAGAACTGCCAAAAGGCATAACTTCACCGTCTATTACTGAAGCAGCGCACAGGCTCATGCGTGTATGTGTGTGCGCGCGCGCGCGCTGGTTGAGTGATGGTGAACTTGGCATCGTCTTTAATGAGTATTAGGCAGGCCCAGGTCTCCACGACTCAACCCTGGAAAATAACACAGCGTGACAAATTAGACCTGCTTTGGGTCCCAAAATTCACACACGGCCAAACTGGAAGGCTGGCACATCAGTTTCACTTGCAAATGTAGGGCTAATTATTTTTAATTCATTTTCTGCCCACATAGCAGCCAAACTATATCACCAAAGCCATGCAGATGCCTGCACATAATAGCCTTTTTTTCCCCTTTTTTTAAATTTCTTGTAGTTATAGGGAAACGTCTGCACAGTATAGCCTGGTGCAGGCCATCTCCGTTGACGTGGCTCCTTTAAGTCCGAACCACAGTCAATTAATACATCTAAAACGTAATTTAAATTCAATTATGGACCGACACGACTGTTGTTTGTCAAATAACTATTAAAAAACCTATGCATCAGAAGAAAGCAATACAATCAAATGCTTTTTGGGGTTATGGTTTCTTTTTTATTCCCAAGTTTTGTATACATTTTCCTATTAAGTCCTACCATGCTCTGAATTAACGAATTTGCTAAACAATTTCATTAGTATTTCCCAAGGACCTTCCATATTATCATAATATAACTAAATTAAGCACTCTAACCCTGAATAATTACAGTCAGGCAGAGATGAAAAGGAACCAGAATGTTATTTTTTTTTTTTTTTTTTATGTAAACATTTAAGAATTACAATTAGAAGAGGTTAGAATGGAAACAATTTAGTTTTGACCCTTATGAACAGTAAATATGTAGACTACAAATAGATATTTCGATTCTGTGTGTCTCTTTGTACGTGTTTTTCTCAGAGAAAAGTGAATTGTCAGGAATGTGTCAAGATGTGGTTACAGTACATGGTCATTGTGTCTTCTCTGGCTGCATGTCTATCAGTCTTATGTGATTCACACTCAGACCTGCTGCCAAATGACTGCTCTGCTGTGAAAGCACTGCTGGCTTAGGGCTGTAATCATATAAACACACACAACCACGGTGCTTTTTGCATGTCAAATAGAGATATACAGACATAGAGCTAAAATATGTTTTCCTGCATTTCCTTCATACATTTTAACAATCCAGATGTCTGTCTTTTTCTGTGTTTTGCTCAATAAAATGTGCAAGACAAACATTCAGACAGGCAGGCAGTCTGACAACCTTTTTTTCTCTGTCCTCCCTCAGATCAAGCAGCAGAATGAACCTGGGGCTGGGCTGTGTGTGTCGGCCGGGTAGCTGGCCCTATGGCAGCTTGTTGGACTCCAGACACTGCGTCTTTGCCCTCACACTCCTCACACTCCTCATGCAGGTGGTGGTGGAGGCCAACTCTTGGTGGTATGCATTCATTTTTTCCCCATATGTACAGTATTTTTGTATTGGTATGAAGTTTCTGCACAGTGTGTTTACCCGTGTCATGACCACTGGAAATTGTCAACTTTTAAACGGAAATTTCTTATTTTACACTTATAAATAATTCACATCTTTGAATAAGCAAGTCGAGCTTTAAAATATATTTTTTTGAAACACCCAAAGATCTGGGGTAATCTACATTTTCTTTCCTTTTATACAAATATTTTTTAAGTGTTTATATTAGTCATTTACTTGGTTTCAGTGCCCATTTCAGGCCTATGTGTGAGAGTGTGTGTGCGTGTTTGCTAAGTAAGCCTCCTCAACTTCAGTTGCACCACATATGAAATAACATTACTTGCTGACTGTAGCACATTAGCTTTTCAGAAAGGACCTTGTTCTCCTTTATTTTCTTTCTTTGCATATTGCCAAACCAAAATTATGAATATTATAGAAAACATAGAATGTTGTGGTTTATGAGTCGCTGTCAAATATGTGCAAATGCGAACAGTGTGTGAATGCGTGTGTGTGTGTTGATGCATGTCCTATTACAAATGATATATTTCAGCATGCTGCGTTTAAACACACAGTACTTCTAATATAGGAAAAATACTGTATAACAGAGTAGATTCACTACTTAAAGCAATTCACAACTCTTTACGTCATGTGGCTGTTGTCTGATTGTGCACTTGTGTGTATAATTGTGTATCCTAAGTGAAGTGCTTGTTAAAAACATGGAGCATTTACAGTAAACCAACACTTTCTGTGTAGGACCTTTTGCTTCAGAGAGCAGATCAAAGCCAGCAGTGACATCATGTGGTGAAGGCCTAATTATGTGAAAATAATAATTTAAACAAATAATTAAGGAGGATTTATACAAATAAACATATTTGAATGGACTCAGCCCAGAAGGAAACTAAAGTAAAGTTCAAATAATGAGTTGGATTTACCAGCAGAGGACTTGCACACCACCACAGACGCTCGGAAAGCTGACTTTGGAGCACAGACTGTGTGTGTCTTTCAGTTTCCTCTTTGAGAGGACGCACAGGTGTGAATGATTTAGAGAGTCTCGGAGCAGCGGGCCAACTGACTGTGTATGTGTGAGAGACAGCGGCAGTCTGCATGTCTGTGTGTACATTCATCTTTTTTTCCGTGTGCTTATGTGTGTACATCTCTGTATAAGTGTGTGTTCTCTCTCTGCTGACTTTCCCCAGTCGATCGGGTTACACTGGGGGCTAATTGGCTTTCTCTTGGGGCTCAGGGATGGGCCGCTCTAATTGTCCTGTGGCTTGGAACCAGATGCTCATACTAATGTTCCTCTCTCTCTTTTTCAATTGTGTTCATCCATGTCTCTCTCTCTTTCTTCCAGTCCGTGTTTATATGTTTTTATTTCTCTCATCCAAAACTGAATGGAACTGTTGGATTAAATTGAAAAGGGAATACAACTTCATAGCAGTTTTTTGACATAATATACAACCTGTGATGAGGGGTCTCTGACAGGCATTGCTTGGCTATCAAGGGTTTCAAGTTAAAATAGGTGGCAACTTCAGCTTGGAGAGATCTAAGAACCAAATGATATTTTAGCGTTTTTTTTGTTTTATACCAAGCACCTTTAATTTCACATACTCTTTATTTTTCTCTGAAAATAGGTGGCAACTTCAGCTATTTTTCCTCTGTCCTCTACTTTAAATGTTCAACTTTGGTTTCCCATGGTTTGTCTATATGTGTGCTTCCTGGCCCAAAATGGTAAATACCTTCTTAAGTCCAATTTCATTAAGAGCTAAACGGTGTAGGATTTTACATTTAATAAATAACTGTCTCATTTTACTGAATAACATAGATTGACCCATAAGAAAGATAAACTAAATAAGTGAAATGAGCTGTTGGTTGGGAATTAAGACTGAAAACCTGCACATTTGTGTCAAAATGGCAAATGAGTAAAAACCACTGCATTATGTGTTTCTCCTAATCCAGGTCTCTGGCCATGAACCCTTTACTGATCCCCGAAGCCTACATCATCGGGGCCCAGCCTCTGTGCAGCCAGCTGGTGGGCCTGTCGCAGGGCCAGAAGAAGCTGTGCCAGCTCTACCAGGACCACATGCAGTACATCGGTGAAGGTGCCAAGACCGGCATCAGAGAGTGCCAGTACCAGTTCAGACAGCGGCGCTGGAACTGCAGCACTGTGGACAACTCTTCTGTTTTCGGACGGGTCATGCAAATAGGTAAGAAATGTACCAAGGATGTATAAAAATAGCATATGTTCTTAGAAACATTAACATGAACACACAGCAGTGGATACAAATGTGCACGTTTACAAATATGACCGCCTTTGCACAACCCATTCACCAGTGTTATTCAGAATCTGAACTGTCTGTGTGTTTTCTTTCTTCATACTCCCTCTGTCTGATTCACTGACCCTCTTGTGGGGCTGTTGATTCTCAGCAGCTGTGTGGAAGGAATAGTGAGGTTTCTGGATAAATCACATGTGGCTTTGGCCTGCTAAACCAGCTCCCGACATGGAGCAATAGGGAGGCAGAGAATCTGCTTTTCCCCTGATGAATGAAGGACAATCTAATCTAGTGTAACACACACACACACACACACACACACACACACACACACACACACACACACACTGTGGAGCTGGACTGTAGCTGCCCTGTATTTACAAGTAATGGGAGTGCAGTGAGTGTATGCACCAATACATCACCTTGTCAGAGATTAAACTGTCTGTGTGTGTATGTGCATGTAGTGTACATGCAGTTTGCTTGGATATCTTATAGAAAGTTCAAGAGCTTTACGCTCTTCTCTTAGTAATCCCCACTCTTGCATCCTGTCATTTTACAAGGTTTGTTTTAGTTGCTTTGGATGTGGGCCTTCACCTCAGGGGCTTATGTAAAGGTGGTTTACCATTTATTGATCATAACTCTCCAGCTGAATTATAATGAAGCTATACCATGTGGGTATTGGATGATAGCAGATTTACAGCCGGATTTGGCTAATAGTAGTAAAAGTCAGCTTACATTTTGGGAAACTTTAAAATTCCTTGAGCGTAAAAAATGCAGATGGGTTTTTTTTTTGTTCATGTTGTTACTCTTTAAGGTAAATTAATCCATACGAGAAAAACAACTACATAGAACGCATGCATTTGTCCAGAATCCTTTGCTTAGTTTTCTGCTCCCACCCTCATGCAATTGATGGAATAAATGGTGACTGGAATTTCATTTTGTGGTGATCACAGCTTTAAGAATAACCTTTAATGCGCTCAACAGCAACTTCTCTTTCCAGTAATAATGTCCCCATTAGTCTGGATAATCCACAGAACACACTGTCAACACTTTTCTTGGGGACTATTTTTAGTTAGAAAGTAGTTTCACTGAAAACTGCTTGCACCGAGGTCTGGACTGTAGATGCTCCAGAGTAACCCTTGTTTTTGGAAAGAGACGTCTGCGCGTGTCATTTAAAATTGATGTTGTGAGCACTCTAAACGAAATGTTATTTACTTGCATCATATCGGGGCGGTGGGAAAAATGTCAAGAAATGGATATCTCAAAACCTCAGCACATAAAACTGAAATTGTCTGCATGGATAGATACCACTAGAGGTACTTGTGAGCTCACTACGTGACATTCACATTTTTACGCTACTCTTGGTGATTCTACCTTTCTGTATCGCTGGCACTGCTGACTCCCTCTCCACAGATCAGTCTTCATAGAAACCTCATCAACAGCCGTTCTCCTATTTCTCTTCTCCCTCTCCAGCATTGCTTCCATCTGAGCCCACTCTCGGCCAAGTAAACATGTCCGCCCCTCCATGGCTGTCTATCTGAAAGTCTGTCTAACTGTCTGTCTGTCTGCTGGCGTCGGACACTGCTTGTGATTTAAAGCTGAGCTCCTGGGGGTGCTTAAGTGGTTTGGTTGGGACCCTTTCCCTGCCTCACTTGGCTAGCTCCAGGTGGAGGTACAGAAGAAGGGAATTAGTGTAAAAGACGACACTCTGTCTGTCCTCAGGTCCATTTAGGCCCATGTACTCGGGCTGGATTAAAAGCTGTCCTAGACTAATGAATCCCACACACTCCCTGATCATCTGTGTTCTTGCCAGAGTGTTCCACCTGAACAGCTTTCAGACTTTCCACAAGGTTTCTTTATTCATCTGTTCTCTTCTCTGTCATTGTCATTTTCCACTTTCTGTGATATTTAGTGCATGCATATTTAGTCTCCTTTTCCGTTTTACTTGCTTTTTCTTCTTCAATTTCTTTTTCTTGACTTATCTCTTGAGTCGTCTTTTCTTTCTCCTCCCTAATCTGCCGTTCTGTCCATCTGTTACTGTCATTAAAGTGCACTCACTAAAGGTCGGCCCAGCAGGTATATGAGCTGTGGATTTGTATCCTGTAACAGCCCCCATCTTCAATGTCAGCCTCATAGTTTTCTCGGCTGCTTTTTCTTTAGTCGCTTATCTCAGTTTTCTCTCTTAATCTCTGGCTTTGAATAAAAGTGGTAATGGATTGGTAAAAACTGCTCATGTTAGTTTTTAAAACCTTTTGTCCCTACAGAGGAAATGTTGATGGTAGAAAACAGTGGGAGTTCAAGAGCAAGGCCTCCAGGATCAGTCAGTCATGACAGATAAAGTAAAGAACTGTTGTCACTTTCAATTTGGGTGAAATGGCAGCAGCTTGTTAGGAAGCATCTCTGTCACTGGAGGGCGCCCTCTTCTCTCTGGCTGAAGCCCAATAACAGCAAACCAGATTCCAACATTCAACATGTTGGTGATGAGGAACTCGCAACTCTTGGTTCAAATGCTATGTAATCTTAAATATATGGTTGATGCTGTCATATGACATCACATCCCATAACACTTTTTAAAATGTTCAAGCAAAATGAAAGTGACACGCATTGAGTGATGAACAAATAACCTAGAAGAAAGGAGTAGTGGATGGATTTGCCAAATGAAAACACATTTGTTATTTACTCTGTTCCTTGTTGTGTCAAATGTGACATGATTTCCCCGTTTGTGTGTCTGCAGGCAGCCGAGAAACAGCCTTCACTTATGCCATCAGTGCGGCAGGAGTGGTGAACGCGGTGAGCCGTGCCTGTAGAGAGGGTGAGCTCTCCAGCTGTGGGTGCAGCCGTGCAGCTCGCCCCAAGGACCTGCCGCGAGACTGGCTGTGGGGCGGCTGCGGAGACAACCTCAACTATGGCTACAGGTTCTCCAAGGAGTTTGTGGACGCACGTGAGAGGGAGAAGAGCTTCCCGAAAGGCTCATATGAGAGCGCCCGTCTGATGATGAATATACACAATAACGAGGCTGGAAGGAGGGTAAGACACAGGGATTATACACTCAAAGATCTTAAGATTTCATCAGATAAGAAGCAAGCATAGTGATATAGACTGCCGACCCTAGAATGACACCAGCCAGTGATAGGAAGAGTAAGAGGGTTTGGAAGTGAGACAATCCAGGTCAATGAGATATGTCTCCGCTGATCATCTGGGTAACAGCTCTGTCAGCTCTCCCCTCCTGAGGCTTTGATCAGTGGGGAGACGGACTCCCGTGAGGCAGCTCTGGGATCTCTTTTCCTTTTCAAACATCTTGAAACCACCTCAGAGGGGACGTCATTCCAGATATCTGTTGCCAGGCAGTGTTCTTTCAAGTAGGACAAATGAGTGGACAACGTATTATTCAATGAACTATTGGAGACATGGACAGCATCATTCGGTCCTTTATGGAAAAGTTATGAGATCATGAGCAGCACGTTGTGCAAATATTTATACAGACAGGTCAAAGTACAAATATTAAGCATGTGTCGCTTGGAATCTTTTTTGCAATTTGCCACATTAAAAATAAATGATTGTGCAGGTTCATCTTGTTAATTCATTTTTTTTTTTTCTTCCCCCTCCTCTCTACTCTCAGACGGTGTCCGACCTTGCCAACGTGTCCTGCAAGTGCCATGGTGTGTCAGGCTCCTGCAGCCTGAAGACTTGCTGGCTACAGCTGGCTGACTTCCGAAAGGTGGGCGAAGCGCTGAAGGAAAAGTATGACAGCGCTGCTGCCATGAAGCTCAACACGCGTGGAAAGCTGGTGCAGATGCACAGCAAGTTCAACGCCCCCACGAGCCACGACCTGGTATACATCGAGTCCAGTCCAGACTACTGCCTGAAGAACCAGAGCACGGGCTCCCTGGGCACTGTGGGACGCCTTTGCAACAAGACCTCGGAGGGCATGGATGGGTGCGAGCTGATGTGCTGCGGCCGCGGGTACGACCAGTACAAGGCACAGATAGTGGAGCGCTGCCACTGCAAGTTCCACTGGTGCTGCTACGTCAAGTGCAAGCGCTGCACCAAAATCGTAGACCAATTCGTCTGCAAGTGAGAGGAGGAGTGATGCCTGTGGGTGTTTGCTTGCAGACGATGGGCATACATCTGTGTGTATTCGTGAGCAGAGGAGCAAAGGAGTCGAACACAGAGAGAGAATGGAAGAAAGAAACTATATAAATTATATTTATAGAGTTAAACAATTATGCCATTGCAAAAAGACTGACTCTTTTTTTTTTTCCAAAAAAATCTTATGTCTTCAGAAACTGAGAGTATCGTGAAATATTTATTTTTGAGATTGTTATGTTTTATTTTGGCCCAGGTATCACCAGCTAATGTTAACCCATTCAAGTGCCTAAAACTGGCTGGAAATCTCCCTCCACCATTTACCAATATCAGAATACAACATTTGTCTTGTCAGATGGGTCACACTGGTTGCGAAATTGGACTCTGCTTCCATTTCCAAAGAAGAGTAGTGTTTTATATTTGTGGCCTAGTTGAATATGAGGTCCTGGTTTGTTTACTGTTGAGAGGAAAACACATGTAGTGCATAGATGTGATTTCATGGGCTCAGTCCCAAACCAGCCTTCACCTCCTCACCAAAGTCTACTCGTCCTCTCCCCTCATGTAGAGAAAGGAACACTGTTGGTCCGTGCACGTCCTTGGAGTACAATGGGTACAATAAGAGGGTGTTTTGGGGATTGGGCCTTTTTACTAAGCTGTCCCAGAAGCCTTAGAGTTCCCCAGGTGCTGCAACAAGCCCTCCACCATTATGCACTTTGATACAGAGGCTAAAACCTGTCTGTGCGTGTCTGTTCAGCTGTTGTTGTTTTTTACTACCATGCATCAGCAAATATATCAATATTATAGCCTACATTATTTTCCATATTAATTCAGATTATCCATTTAACATTATTTTACAATACTTAATATGGTTTGAATATATATGGGCGATTGTTGTGGTTACAGTGGTGAAATATTCCATGCTCTGTGTATATAGTATGTCTATCCAACCAATCAGTAAACTGTATTTATTTTTTCTTTAAACAGATCCTCCTCTAAGCTAAAAACATAAAAACACCATCTCCATCATAAATCAATATTTAGTCAGACAACCTCAAGTTTTTTTAAGTCACTTTTAAAAATGGTGTTCTCACTAATGCGGCTCTTCACTGTTTTGTAAAGGGAAATGCACCTTATTGTTTCGACACACAAACTCTTTCTTCTCACTCATGTTCAGCTTTACTGTTACACATACATGTATAAATATATATCACAAAGTGTTGAGGTTTTTTTTATCATCACCACATATTTTCAGTACCACTCCGTCATCTGCTCACTATCCCTGTGATGATTCTCAATAGACAAACTATTTCTACCAATCCAGATATGTATATTTATAAGCTTCTCCGTGAATTTGAGGTTTGTTTAACATTATGTGTTATAGCTGATATTTTGTTACTTTTTACAAATTGGCTCAATGCTCTACTTTGTTTCAATAAATATCAAATGTAAAACCAGCAGAGAAGTATTACCTCATAGTGTTTGTTCAAGTCTTGTTTGTACAGTATGCTTCAAATTAATTTGTGTATCTCCTATATCAACTTCTCCTTTTCCACAAAGCGTGTGTGCATTTTAAAAGAGCTCTTGATTTCATTTAAAAGTAACTTTTCCTTTGCTTCTAATTCCAACAACATTTCAGCGTTTTTTCTGAACCAGTTAGATTCCTTTATTCAGTTTCCTCACCCAGGGGCACATTTAGTGACGGAACCCACTTTAGATGACAGCTGTTTTAGGAGTGTAGTGAACAAAGACGAGGAGAGTTTTCTTGAGAGCTTTCTAAGATAGCCTGAAGATTGGGTGTCTCCCAGGGGATTGGTTGAGGTTTTATTATAAGCGCCCCTCAACAGTCCAATGACAGTGGATCAGTTAATGGAATGATTAATCATATTGTGTCAGGAGAATGGGAAGAAGGGGGATTTTCAATGTGGGGAACAGGGCTGTCTGGCAGGCGACTGGACCTTGTCAGAGACTGCTGGCGCTCAAGAGGAGACGCAAAGAACAGGAGAGAAGATTGGGTAATGAGAAACGGGGGATTACATGAGGCTGGATGAGGGGAGTAATAAGGAGAGGGGTTTTGAGAGGGATGGCCCGAGGGAGAGGAGTAGAGAGAGAAAGTGCTTTACGGAAAGAACAGCTGAAGGACTGCCATTACAGAGTAAACGGTCCTGACATTGACTAATATTTACACTGGGAAAATGATACTGAATTTAGGAGCACATCCCATATGTGACCCTGTCAATTGGCCCACGTGTGTGTGTGTGTTTAGGATTCTGATCGGTGTCACGTAGGCCATTAGGGAAAAGCTGGAGAAAGATACAAGTTTAGCAAGTAGTAAGAAAGTGTACCAAAAAAGTCAAATGAGAACGAGCGCTGCAAGAGTTTGAACATATTTGAACTTTCTGTCAACAGCAGGGTTTATAAGCATATGAAATCGCCCTTCAACTATGATATGTACATGGAGGTCAGAAAGTACTTGCACGTGCTGGACGAGGCTCTTTAGATGTCAGAGTGAGTGACTGACTACACATACCAGCATGACCCCTTCAGCAATAGCATAAACAGAAATCCAGGTGCATGCCGATTGGCCGTGCAGAGGAAAGCTGAAACCCACAGGTGCACAGGTACAGTATGACACATCCCGTCAGAGGAAGAGGCACACACACTTCCAACTGCTCAAACAAAATGCTTGAATGTCTAAACTTGGCAGACCTTTCTCTACCTGCCCATTCTTTACTCTGTTCCCACCTCTAGTTTGACAGATTATGTATTATAATGTTGGCGACGGTACATATATGTGTCAATATATGTATGTATATATACAGTATATGTATCGCACACATAATTAAGCATTCTAAGTAATGACACTTTGTGACTTGACAAGTGCATACACGCACACACTTTGAAAAGTAGGAGAGGAGATGCAGATATTCTAAGCTGATGCAAGCCTTGGCGACTCTAACATCCACTCTTCAGAGTTTATATCAGAAAACAGCAGCCCGTTTGAGCTTTCCCCGACATTGCTTTCATATTTTCTGCTTTTCCTGAGAAAATAAACAGAAACAAATGTTTACAATAGTCCTTTCCCAAAATAAACATTCATGGTTTCTCAATTTCAATTAAAATATGCAAATATCTTAACCTTTTACAGTGCGATAAATACTT
>NW_022990910.1:25000-32370 GCF_902827175.1 Gymnodraco acuticeps
TTATTCATTGACTTTGAAAACATCCATTTATTGAACTTTAAAACAGATAATAATTTGAATAGTATCTTTTTAACTGTTGATTACCCTGAACGTATAATTCAACTGAAAAACCAATACAAAAATTAATTAAATAAATGATACATTACTAAAAAATTCATTAGATCAAATATGTTGTGGTGCACTGTCACAACCTAGCAAAGCAAAATAATCGTTTTTTCCGATTATGTTGTTTTCGTAATTGTGGCAGGCCAAAATCGTAATTGCGATTAAAATATGATTAATTGCACAGCCCTAACACACACACACACACACACACTCAAGCGCACACACATACACACTTTTTGTCTAACACGCTAACACAGTTCTGTACTGTTACGCTGTTGTGTTCAGTCATTGTTCTTATGTTGAACATGAATACATTTACTTTGTAAGTGATTATGGGACGTATTTCTTCTTTATATACATTTTCCTTCATACTTTATTGCCGTGAAATAGGTCTTAAATTCTATTCAAAGTGGTCTTAAAAAGGTGTTAAAAAGTCTTAAATTTGAGTTGGCGAAACCTGCAGGAACCCTGTACAATAAAAAGTCCTGCATTCAAAATGTTACAAGTAAAAGTACAAAAGTATTAGCATCAAAATATACTTAAAGTACCACCTGCAGAGGGATCTAGATTCAGGTGTTCTTTTCCCCATAGAGACCGCCTCGCTGCACATTATCACTTGCATAAAGATAGATTGTGGGTCCCTTATAACATGTTGTACACAGTGGAAATAAACATTCTGGTCACCTCAACATCAGGGATCTTATACATTAAACTCCTTCTGAATCAAACCGTCACGGTAGCCTTACCTTACTGATCCCTCTTAAATTAGAAAAACACACGTTACTTTACCAGCAGAGAGAAAATGGATTATTAAATTATTAATGTGACTAATAAAGAGCAATTTGATTATTAAGTATTATTCTGTTGATCGATGTCATTACATTTGGTGAAAAACACATAATGACTTGTTTATGACTCGTTTTGTCAAAGTTTAGGACTTGACATGACTTGAACTTGCCCATCCTGACTTGAGACTTGACTTGGACTTGAGCGCAAAGACTTGAGACTTGGACTTGCAAAACAATGACTTGAGACTTGACTCGGACTTGAGCGCAAAGACTTGAGACTTGACTCGGACTTGCAAAACAATGACTTGGTCCCACCTCTGTATTATACTATGTAGTTTGTTTGCATATCTTGACATACTATACTATGACGTTTTTTTTGCATACTATCGACCTACTATACTATCTCGTTTTTTGTTGTTGACATATGTTGTTTTTATTGCATATCTCTGTACTTTTTTTTCAGCATACTATGCTGTCCATTTCTTTCAGAAAATGTGGACATACTATACTATGTCGTTTTATTGGATATTATTGACATACTATACTATGTAGTTATTTCTGATGTTTTTTACATATTATACTACGCCGTTTTTTGCATAATATCTTACATACTATACTATGTCTGTTTTTTACATATTTGTAACATACTATACTATGTCGTTTTTTGCATGCCTGACTGTTGAAAATGGATTATAAAGACCTGTACTTCATTGATGAACAGCAATGCAACAAATTAGCCACACAGGTCACACAAGATGCACTTGGACTGAAGGAATTGACACACACACTCCTCCTAACTTTTTACCATCTCAGGAAAAATGTAATAGAACACAGAAAATAATATTTTTTCCAACAGCTTTTGGCCGTCTTTTTCCTGATGACTGACAACCAGGCTAGTTAGTGCCCTCATTAAATGGCACTTAATGAAATAAGGTGTTTAAACAGGGGCATTACACTGAGGTCTTTGTGGTTAATGAGTCAACAAAGTGCAGATGGAAAAATGAAATAGCTGGATACGCAGGTAATGTCCCGCTAGATCCAATAAACCTCACACCTTTTAAAAGTTGAATATCCTTCTATAAGTCTTGTGTCTGCCTGTGGAACATTCACACTTCCTATTGGCTTTGACTTTTCTAAGAGGGGGGCTCAGAAAGTCCGCCTTATTCCCACATATTGTATGTCATGTTTATTTGTCTGACTTGGCAAGGACAAAAGCCTTTTAAAAATGGTTGCATATTTCATATAAGCAGTAGCCTAATACTGTGCTGTTGTAATAAGCACATGCAAATAGATAAACACTGCATGGGATACTTAACATTTGAACTCAGGTTACCTAAAGAGCAACTGAGTTTTTAAGAAATGAATTGGAGTTGGTGGGTCCTGCTGCCTGTGTATAGCCAGCCTTACTGACTTAGAGGAAGAAAGATACCCTTACTCATCATCACTAATCATTATGTTTGACAAGCTGACAGAGAAGCAACTCAGCAACATTCCTTGTGAAATAAAACAATAATAATTCACATTGAAAATAATCAACAATTGTCTATCAGCAGATGTACACTTATTAATGTTTGTTGCTTTTGAAACAAATAAATAGTCTTTTGTGCACGATTTGTTGGATTATTGTGATGTTAGTGTATTAAGGTGTGCATTTGAAGATTTGTACATTCCGACTTTGTGTATTAATAGAAATAGAAAGAAGGATTAACATTTCTATGTAGATGAGAATTGGCCCACTACTCTAAAACACAAAATAATTCAACAGTTCATTGTTTTTGCATGCTTTCAGTCAACGTAATCAATCTCCAGTGCCATACAATGCTATATTTCACTCTTCAACACGATGAAAATCTGACAAATTATAGCTCAGCATGTGTAGCAATAAAAAAAAAAGTTGTGTTTATTGCACTGTTAATTGTGTAGAGTTATATAAAGTCTCCAAATCAAACAATTAAGCCCACTTAATCATATTAGAATACAGAATATTTTGTAAGCGCTAATTTAATGTTATAATAAGGAAGCATATGCAATGGAAACTTCAATAAAGAAATCCAAAAATCTTACCTAAAGTTTAAACCATGTTTTGGAGAAGTGTATGTGCTTGTGTGTGTTGTTGTTTGTGTGTGTGTGTGTGTGTGTGTGTGTATGTGTGTGTGTGTGTGTGTGTGTGTGTGTGTGTGTGTTGTGTGTGTGTGTGTGTGTGTGTGTGTGTGTGGGTGGGTGGGTGGGTGTGTGTGTGTGTGTGTGTGTGTGTGTGGCCTAGCATTACTATACTTGTGGGGACCTAAATCTGTTTACACGGTCACGTGTGGGGACTTGCCTCCCTTATGGGGACAAATTGGAGGTACCCATGAGGGGAATCATTAATTTTAGGGTGAAGACTTGGTTAGGTTTAGGATTAGGTTAAGGGTAAGGTTAAGGGTTAGGGTTAGGGTTAGGCATGTGTTGGTTATGGTTAAGGTTAGGATAAGTCTCCAGGAAATGCATGTAAGTCAATGTAATGTCCCCTGAAGTGATGTATACATGGTATGTGTGTGTGTCTGTGTGTGTGTGTGTGTGTGTGTGTGTGTGTGTGTGCACATTCTTATAGTTGCTCATTGACCCACACAGTTTGTTTTGTAACTCCTGTGCTGAGGGGCCACTCTTCTTCAGCCATTTGGTTATCCAGCTCACATCAAAGCTGATGGAAGGCTGGCCCGTGGCCCAGCACCATGACAGACTGGCGGGGAGCCCGGAACTCGAACCCCTGGCTTAAGGCCTACAGGCCTGGGGCTGGAGGTTGACAGGGCCCAGCTATGAGGGCCTGATGAATGGGTTCTGGCACTGGACTCCTGATGTGTGTGTGTGTGTGTGTGTGTGTGTGTGTGTGTGTGTGTGTGGTGTGTGTGTGTGTGTGTGTGTGTGTGTGTGTGTGTGTGTGTGTGTGTGTGTGTGTGTGTGTGTGTGTGTGTGTGTGTGTGTGTGTGTGTGTGTGTGTGTATGCTTGTGTGTGTGCATGCCCTGCAAAGAGTGGAGCTGCTTGCAGGGGCCTGTTAAGCTTGATCTTACAGAGGGAAATCCTGGGAAAGGTTATGATTGGTCAACGTGTCAGGCAGAATTTGAGGAGCAGCTTTAGGTCTTCTTGTACCCAGGGTCGTACGAACACATACCCACCAACGATCATAAACATATTAAACACACACACACACACACACACACACAGGGCATAACGTGTAATGTTCTCCAGCTCCTTTATCCTTAAGGGCTGGAAAACATTATACATAACTGACACAGATAATATTAATGCCCTTTTGAATGTAACTCATGTACATTTATAAACTCGTACTGAATACAATTCATATGTAAGTTCATAGTTTACAGAAAGGCCTGTTATCTCACTTTTAGTAAATACATATCACATTTAGTTGGAATTTCTATCCATTTTCCACTGCAACTCATACTTTTTGCCAAAATCAAAACAAGATGAAACAGCATATTTAAATCGCATTAAAACCAGATTTAACTTTTATATTCTGAATGTAAAAGGCAGGTGACATAGTAGATATTTCTCTAAAGCACTTTCAGCCCAACTCATTGTAGGCACAAATTCAATATGGCGCTAATCATATTTCTTTATTGATTATTAATATGAATATTATTCTAACGTTGACAACTTTTAACAAAAACCTATAGTGAAAAGAAACAGTGTGGGGTAAAGAGAAGAAACAGCAGGCAACACAGAAAAGGAAAGTCTTTTTGACACCAAAGCTTAAATATACATAGACACAATATATGCAGCCTTTTTGCCAAACAGGGGGAAATCTGATGCGGATATTTCCCTCAATGTCCACCTTCTCCAAGCATACCCTCGCTCTTTACTCTTTATTTGCTTCACTCACACAATCCCTTGAATCTATCTACCCCTTGGCTTCTTTTGGATGTCAACAAAGAGAAATATGATTTCCTGTTTATGCAAAAGTGAGCCAGAAACGAAAGTGAGAACAGTCTTCTGTCCAAAGACAATACATGGCATCGGTCTCATCCTGTACAGTTATTTTACAACCAGCATCAGGCGTTAAAGGTTAGTATTGGGTCCAGTTGTCATTTTCTATGAAAGCTATAAGTGGTTCTGATTTCAGGCCTGCCTCAGGTTTATCATCACTAAGACTTTGGTTCTTTAAGACTGGAGCTCCTCAATGTGCAGTCGGCCTAAGAGAAAAAACTAAAAAGAACAAAGCCAGTGAGTAAACCTGATGCATAGTTCAGTCTGGCACAAAGCTAGTGAGAAACAATTAGATTATAAAGGAATCCTGCTGTGTCCTCTCCACCTCTACCACATTAGATGGCGAGCAACCAAAGCATACATATTGGAAGTAGTTTTGAACCAAACTAAACTCGTTTTTTGAGAAGAAAAACCTGAAATATGTTCCAGGTGTTTCAGTTTGATGAGCATGCAAGGACTTAGCTCACTGCATATTGAGGTGGAATCTCAAACTTAAAAAATCTGTATTCAGTCTGAATACAATCGATAGGATTTCTAGCTAGCATCACTAATGAGAAAGTTGCCTGAAAGGCCCCACATACAGGTCTGCCCAGGAAAACTGTTTCCACTACTACGCCCAGATCATGCTGTTCCGCTCACTTTGCCCCTCTCCCACGGCTCACACTGAGGGCCGCAGAGTTAGACCAGTAAAACCAGTCACCCATCTCAGCGACAGTCCAGTGCAAACCTGCAGACAAGCTGCAGACCTGTACAAATAACTCACTGTCTACAGAAGAGACTTTTTTTCCTGCTGAAAGTCTGAAAGGAGCGGAGGGGAAGTTTCTTTGGGAGTGTAGAGCATTTTTGGGTCTAGTCCATCCCTATAATGTGGGGGATAGGGTTTCATTGCACTCTACCTATTGAAGGAAAAGATAGAATTTTTGTTTTACTGATGTTAGAAAGGGTTAGGTAACCATGGAAAAGATGACACAAGCCATACATGCCATACTTGCAGGGGTCTGTTCATTGCTGTGTGTGCACAAATGGCGTTTATGCATATTTGTGTGTGTGTGTGTGTGTGTGTGTGTGTGAGTGTGAGTGTGTGTGTGTGTGTGTGTGTGTGTGTGTGTGTGTGTGTGTGTGTGTGTGTGTGAGTGTGAGTGTGAGTGTGTGTTTAGCCCATACATTTGTGTTTGTGTGAAAGCGTATATTCATGAATGTGTATGTTGGATCAGGATCTTGAAGCTCACTGGCATCTATAAGGTGCAGGTGTTTTCAGTCAGACCGTGGTTCCTAAGTCCTTACCCAAAGGGTTTTAAGAGACTGGCATTCCTTTTAGATCTGTCCCTCTGCACTGCAGCAGGGAGACTGTGCACTAACTTAACCTGCTGCAGTCACTAATTTATAGACTTGTTTGCTGTCACATTTAAATTGTAGATATAAACAACTTTTAAGGTAAAGCTGAAACTTTCATAGTCTAACCTTCTGGACAATATTTTAACCGCAAAGTCTGCTGTTTGAAGCTTATGCTGTTCTGAGAAAAGGAGTTGGCCGAAAAAACTTTGTGGAGTGTAGAGACAGGAGGAGGACATGGTTGTCTTCTCCACTATGGTAATATACGGCCGATCCCCTGTGCACAGAGGGCTTTAAGGGAACACAAATCACCACCCTGCATTGATGCAAGCATGCATGCACACCCACACACACACGTGCACACACACACACACACACACGCACGCACGCACGCACACGCACACACACACACACACACACACACACACACACACACACACACACACACACACACACACACACACACACACACACACACACACACATTAACTCACAGGAACTACATAGACACTATACTTCCAAATCAAATCAAGTTTTATTTATATAGCACATTTATAAACGATTTTTGGTCGAGCCAAAGTGCTGTACATATAATAAAAATAGCCTACAGTAGAGACACTTTACAGCAAATACAACAACACAGATTGTTCAGAATATCAGTATGAGAAAAACGACACCCTCTATCCTTAGACCCTCACATCGTACAAGGAAAAACTTCCAGAGAAAAACCCACAGTTTAAAGGGGAAAATGGGAGAAACCTCAGGGAGAGCAACAGAGGAGGGATCCCTCTCCCAGGACGGACAGACGTACAATAGATGCCGTGTGGAAATCAAAGAGATAATACATTTTACAGCATATAGACCGAATGTTAGGAATGTTTCCAGCTTTAGCAGGGTTAAAGTTGAGCCTTTCATGCTGCTTAAAAGGTAACAGCACACTTAAAAGCAACCCCCCCCCCCCCTCCCCCCACATCTATATCTGACCGAGACTCAAGAAGAAGTGGTCACAATGGCAGTTTTAAGTAACTTCTCTCATCAGTTACATACTTTTCCTTAGCACTGCTAGAATATAATGTGTTTTCCTTCGTATGGTCCAGCTTAAGTTGTGGTAAGGATAAGTGGTTATCTAGCTCCATCAAATGATTAATGGGATAGAGACAGTA
>NW_022990911.1:5000-99094 GCF_902827175.1 Gymnodraco acuticeps
TGAAATAAAGTTCAAGTAAAATGGTGCTCAAGCACAAATAACAATGCACACATAAAAATAAAGTTTGGGAGGTTGCAGAAGGAGTCTCTCTCGATCTCGATCTCACACACACACACACACACACACACACACACACACACAGGTATTTCCAGTTACTTTACATTCAGTATAACATCACAGACACACAGGCTACATCTGATTACAAAGTCTCATCTGTACAGAACAGTATGATAAAATAATCGATGGCAAAAACATGTCACTGTAAATGTCTCCGTTGTGGGACGAATAAATGATTAATTGAATCATCTACACATGTAATCTCACTTTTACACACCAAAATAACGTTAACACAGAGTAAACGTTTGCTAATGGAGAGTCTATTTTGTCTCAATAAAAAGTTCATGACTATCGATAAAAAATATATATCAATAAACCTATTGTTCATTTTCGCGGTATTCCCCACACATTGCCAGTACACTATTACTGTAATATTTACACTTACCCATGTCCAAATGGATCCTTGTTGTTGTCTTTGTATTCTTCTTCTTCAGAAGAGTCGAAGACTTCAGGTTCTGAGGCTCTATCTTCACTGCTGCTAGCGAAAAAATCTCTAGCGAAGTCGGCAACTGTAACGTTTTTTTTAGCCATTTTATCTGTCTCTCATCCTCTCGTAAACTGATAGGAGACACGTGGTTTATGTTTTTTTACTTGGTGGGTAGGCCCTTAGTGATTTCTCGATGTCCATTGGTCATTTCAGACCATGATGGCTGCCGGCCGAGATTTCCTTGACGGACACACAAATCCACCAATCCCACACAGTGTAAAGTCGAGCTGCTTTGAGCAGCCATATTGGCTGCTGTGCCCTGGTTACAGTCTCACAGGAGATACCGCTGGAAAGCTACTCATTCTAATTCTTACTAGATACAACCATAGAGGATTAAAATATAACGCATGCATTCAGCGTGTCACATTAACTATCGCGGGCCGCCAGAAACATTTCCGAGGGCCGCCATTGGCCCGCGGGCCGCACTTTAAGAACCCCTGGTCTAGGGGTATGATTCTCGCTTCGGGTGCGAGAGGTCCCGGGTTCAAATCCCGGACGAGCCCAAGACATCTACATAGGTGTGCAACAGGTTTAGTTTAGGTATCATAAATTGTTCGTTGGAAGCAATGTGTACTTCACAATTTGACCAATACTGTGCCCTGCTAGAAATCTAGTGATTATTTTTGGTTAAATAATGATCAAGGCTCATCTTCTGTGTAGAGAAGCCATCCATTTTCGTCCAAGCTGTGTTCATTGTGGACAAAGTGCAATCCATGGAAAAGTGTTGTGCATTGTCATTTAACCAGGCTATCGTGTGGAAGACAGACAAACATTTATTTTGTAATGGCTCGTTGGTCTAGGGGTATGATTCTCGCTTAGGGTGCGTGAGGTCCCGGGTTCAAATCCCGGACGAGCCCAAGACATCTAGGTGTGGAACAGGTTTAGTTTAGTAATCAAAAATGGTTCGTTGGAAGCAATGTGTATTTCACAATTTCATCAATGCTGTGCCCTGCTAGAAACTTTGAGTTGAGTTGGGGCAAATAATGATCAAGGCTCGTCTTCTGTGTAGAGAAGCCATCAATTGTTATCCAAACTATGTTCATTGAGGACAAAGTGCAATAAACAGAATATCGTTGGGAAGACCAAAAAACACCCATTTTTCATGGCTCGTTGGTCTAGGGGTATGATTCTCGCTTTGGGTGCGAGAGGTCCCGGGTTCAAATCCCGGACGAGCCCAAGACATCTAGGTGTGGAACAGGTTTAGTTTAGGTATCATACATTGTTCGTTGGAAGCAATGTGTACTTCACAATTTCATCAATACTGTGCCCTGCTAGAAATCTAGTGATTATGTTGGTTAAATAATGATCAAGGCTCATCTTCTGTGTAGAGAAGCCATCCATTTTTGTCCAAGCTGTGTTCATTGTGGACAAAGTGCAATCCATGGAAAAGTGTTGTGCATTGTCATTTAACCAGGCTATCGTGTGGAAGACAGACAAACATTTATTTTGTAATCGCTCGTTGGTCTAGGGGTATGATTCTCGCTTAGGGTGCGAGAGGTCCCGGGTTCAAATCCCGGACGAGCCCAAGACATATACATAGGTGTGCAACAGGTTTAGTTTAGGTATCATAAATTGTTCGTTGGAAGCAATGTGTACTTCACAATTTGACCAATACTGTGCCCTGCTAGAAACCTGGTGTTGTGTGGCAAATCATTTTTAAGGCTAACTGTGTGTGTGTGTGTGTGTGTGTGTGTGTGTGTGTGTGTGTGTGTGTGTGTGTGTGTGTGTGTGTGTGTGTGTGTGTGTGTGTGTGTGGTGTGTGGTGTGTGTGTGTGTGTGTGTGTGGTGTGTGTGTGTGTGTGTGTGTGTGTGTGTGTGTGTGTGTGTGTGTGTGTGTGTGTGTTTGTGTCTTTCTCTCTCTCTCCCTCTGATTGTCTCCAGGTGTAGCCTCTCCTCCAGGTGCTCCCAATCCCCAATCAGGGCCTCCATAAAGGCCCTGAGAAAGGCTGCAGTCGCTCTCCCCTTTTCCTCCTCTGGCTACATGTGTAGAACCCTGTGTTTTGTCGATTGATAGGAGATGTGCTCCTAGATATATCGGTTTATTAGTATACTGTGCAAGTTGGCTGGTGAGCCTGTGTTCCTTTCTTGTCCATTAAAAGACCTGCTCGTGACTTCAGAGATCGGTTTCCTCTCTTTTCTCTCGTGCCTGGTCATTCTTGTGCTTTGTTACTCCCCTTGGTACCCCTAGATTTGGAGGGAACGTAACACTAACATTCTTTGTGGAGCAGCCATGCATTTGTAGCCAAGCCGTTTTAATGTAAGACACATCCCCAATAATAAAAACAGTTTGGAAGTTAAATGTAAGCAGGATTTTGGGGGAAGACCAAGATTGACATGACTCTTTGGTCTGGGGTATGATTCTAACATTAGGTTATTTGTGTCCCATCCTTGATTGGCCTAAAGTGATCAGTGAAGCTTGATTATCATTAGTGCTCTCTGAGTGGATAACATTAGAGTGAGAGATCTTTTTGCTTCACAACACACACATGTATACAGTATACACACATAACACCCCCCGCCCCGACCCACCCCCCGATTTTGTCTTTCATTTGTACTCAGTGTTCTCACATTTAATTTCGTTTTTTCTCACTGCAAAGGATTACAACAGCAAGTTGTTTTATTTTGTTATCATCCACTGCCTATACCTAATAAAGTCAGATTAGGTGGACCGTTGCTTCCTCTGGTACAATAATCCTACTAATATCCATAACAGTGTGTGTATTTGGGAGATTAGAGAGATTAACATCGGTAGAGATTTCAAGTTCATATTACTGTCTGAGCCCGGCTTTACTGTCTGTCCAGTTAACTGTACACTCTGCTTGATCTGTCTGATCTGATTCCAGGAAAAAAGACCAGACAGAGAAGAGAAGAAATGATAATGTTAAGAGGGCGAGAGAACTGGATAAAAGTAACGATAAATTAGGGAGTAGAGAAACAATGTGTTTTCCCATCAGCATGCATGCATGTAGTTCTCTCTGCCAACGCACTGCAGCCCTTTTAGCCGCTCATTCTCATTCTCTCTCAGCCTCTGCTTCCTCCTCCCTATCTACTCAAACAAACCTCCTTTCTGCCTCTCCATCGATTTAACACCCATGAATGTTTGACAGATTGGCTGGAGGGGTCATTTTTCAGTCTGCATTTGGGACGCTGTTTGGGTACATACTATACGTTTGTGTGTTTAGGTTGGGTGCCAAATTGTAACATCGGATAAAGGTGAAATAAAATGTGATACACAACTCTTCATATGTGTATGCCCATTCGTTATGCACAAATAATACACACCAGATATCAGACAACTTTCGAAAGTTCATTTTGTGCAGAATATAAATGACAGCAAGTACACACACATATACACACAATAATTACCTTGGAGGAGGGGTTTGTCTCCAACTACAAGTTGTTTTCTCTGATATTAGGATTAAACAAGCACTCAAGCACTGTTTCAAATGTGCTCCTGTTTGTATGGATGTACCTGTTACGGAGGTATTCCCACAGCGAGATCCAGCATTGAAAGAAATCACAGTGGAGGCCTAATGAGGGCAGAAAAAGATCCCAAATAGCTGAAAAAAGATATCTGCCACAGCCACAGGCTTAACATACTAAACCTGTGAGAAGTAAAGAGTGTGTGGGAGGCAGAAAGTCAGACAGTTTTATTTCTGTACCGCCAATCTTTCTGTAGACTTTCTTTTCTAAGACATTAAAGATGCTGTTCCTTCGTAGTTGATAACACTCACAAAACGAATTAAGCCAAAAGCGTTGACTTTAAGTAATTTAATTACATGTTCCATTCAATTTGATCATGTATGTTTAATGTAAATACTCACATTCAATGCTATGTTTTTCCATGAAGTTGACTTAGTGTGAAATAATTAAGTAACTTTTAGATCGGATTAATAGAATGAATGCCAATGTTTACATAAAGGTTATGTATTGATGCAATTAGGTAATGTTACGTTAAGGGAAGTTTGAAATAAACCTAATGTGTTTATTCACTTATTGCACATAAAGGTTAAGGGATGTTTTAAATGTTTTTCATATGCGTCATTGTGCAACTAAATCATATATGCACATACAAGAATAGTTTTCCAAGGTTTAATTCACAATGGAACTTTTTCAACATCTGCTCACATCCTTTCATCAAATCTGTCAATTAGTCAAGTTTCCAGATTGACTTCCAAAGACCAGACATTCAACATTACTTTGAGCTCAAACTATGATGGTATTTTCTTCAACCTAGCGCTGTTCACTAAACCTTAAACCACAAAGATTTCACAATATTTTCACAACCACATTGCAAACACTGAACAGTCAGTTTTGTTTTCACAGCAAGAGTACTTGTTTCACAGTTAAGAAAATATAATGGTCTGGAATAAACAGGAGGCAACTACAGTCCCCTGGATCAAGTTTGTAACCCATTAAGCTACCTTGAGCTGCTCCACACCTGACACTTTCATGAAGAGTTGGAATCTAATTCAAGTGCAACATTTTAAAATATAGAGCGGTGCAGGGATGACGTATTTTTGTAGTTCGACCCTGAAGGAAGCTGCCGGTTCCCTCGACCAAAAGCATCAGGATTTCTCCATAGGATTTTGGAATATTGTAAAAAATAAGGTCTGTGGAAAACGAACCTGTTTGATAAATGCACGTTTTGTTCAGCTGGATAATATCCACATATCTACCCTAATTTTGTACTCATTTTAATTATTTATAATTTGAATTATACGTGCATTTATCAAACAGGTTCGTTTTTCACAGATCTAGTTTTTTACAATATTCCAAAATCCTTTGGAGAAATCCTGATGCTTTTGGTCGAGGGAACCGGCAGCTTCCTTCAGGGTCGAACTACAAAAATACGTCATCCCTGCTCCACTCTATTTGGTATTAACACAGACATTTTCAAATTCAACACCTTGCGACTTTTGAGAACATCACATTTGTCCATTGTTAACATTTCCAGACTGACTTTCACAGAGGAATCTCACTTGGCATAGTAGCATTTTAAGTGGTGAGTCCATGAGATGTTTATAAAAAAAAGATCTCCATCGCTCTCTCATCTATTGCAACAACAAATGACTATGTGAAAAATATAAAAATGTACATGTCAAAGAACAGTTTTCTCCACCAAAATGGTCCATTGAAGTTCAAGCAAAATGAATGTGCCAAAAAATAACTGTCCCGGAGTTTAATATTTCCTACTTGAACTGCCTTAAGTAGTATGTAGTCATCAAACGTATATTGTCCAACAAAAACAATTCTTGTAACTCCTTGACTGTCCAGCCCTGGAATGATGGGCTCACTGCAGCATCTTGATGTTAAGGCTTTGGACCTTTGGGGACAGCTTGTTGCCATCCAAGTTCATCAACACTGTCTGTAAAAACTCGAAAGTGGACTTGAGTTCCTGTGGATAGCTCAAGTTGAGAGTGTAAATCAACCCAAAAAGCATGGCCCATCCAAACGAATGGCAGATTGGATAGCAGTTCCACACCTTCGATGATCACTCCTACTGTACATCCTCTGGCCCGTCCTCTTCGTCAGCGCCCTCATTGCGGATCACATGAAGCCCCATGGTTGTCTGTGGGATTGCACTCTCGGCTTCCTCACTCCTGACATTCTAAAAAAGGTGGAAAACGAGATCATTGACTATTTTGAAAAAGTAAACATAGTAAGTTTAAAAGGTTCAGTGTGTAATAGCGGAGATAGCAAAGCTCCCTTACTCCACCCTCCCTTTGGGAACATGTTCAGAAAGTATGGTGGCCTTGAAGGACAGTAAGTTAGTAACTGAAGATGGCATCAACCACCACTGCCTCAAGCCTTTCAGTATCAAGTGAGCTGAAGATGGACGTAGTTATTTATCTATAGTACTATATGTTATAGCTCAATAACTAAGGCTTTTCTAGCAGGCACCTACTATGTATACAAATGTGTATGGCCATTACATTTGTACGTTCTGTGCTACTGTAGAAACATGGCGGCACGTACCCGCTCCTATGTAGACAACAAAAACGATAAGTCTAGGGTAATAAAAATAACAAACTTAAGTTTAAGCCATTATACACTTGACACATTCTTACCTTTAATACAAAAAATGTAGAGTCAAATGACTTACCCGATACTCCTTGATGAGACTGTTGCTGTCCTCCTTCAGGTAGGCACACCTCTTTTCAGCTCGATGTCCTCACTCTATAAAAACAAGGCATATTCAATATTTCAAAAGGACATTACATTTCTACCAAGACTTTGCACAAAAAATGAATGCACACGTATATTAGTTACTGTTAATGTAAAAAAACCTGCAAGAAGAAGGTTGACATATGTATGTCTGATCAAAATACCTGTGCTATAAACTCTAATGTACTTTTTAATATCAGAATGTTGTTACATTTATTCATATCAAATACAGACCACTTTATGTGTGAACTGTGTTTGAGAGTCATAAAAGCATTAATATTAGGGCTGTCAGTCGATTAAAATATTTAATCGCGATTAATCGCATGATTGTCCATAGTTAATCGCGATTAATCGCAAATTAATCGCACATTTTGTATCTGTTCTAAATGTACCTTAGAGGAATATTTTTCAAGTTTTTAATACTCTTATCAACATATGAGTGGACAAATATGCTTTATGCTAATGTTTATTATCATTTGAACAATGACAAATATTCTCATGAATATTAAACACAACAACCTCTGAACATTACAAATATTCGCCTCAATTCAACCTGGAACCTCTCTCATACAATAATACAATACAAAGTGTGTGTGTGTGTGTGTGTGTGTGTGTGTGTGTGTGTGTGTGTGTGTGTGTGTGTGTGTGTGTGTGTGTGTGTGTGTGTGTGTGTGTGTGTGTGTGTGTGTGTGTGTGTGTGTGTGTGTGTGTGTGTGTGTGTGTGAAAAAAAATACACATGCGTTAATCGCGTTAAAATAATTAGTGGCGTTAATTTTTTTTTGCGTTAACGCGTTAACTTGACAGCCCTAATTAATATACATTCTAATGTAACGATTAGTCAAAGCGCAGAACACCATTTAAAGAGTATTGAAAAGATCAAGCCTTTGGATAAATTGCATTTCAGTTTAATTTTCTAAAAAAACAGACCACGCATGTACAGCATTGAAGGTGTACAGCTATGTGATCACATTCAAATTGACCATTGTGTGCTGAAATAAATACATTTGTGAAAAATGTATTTAGCCTTTACAAAGGATGCTATAACCACTCACATGAATGGGATTTATTATGAATGTGAAATCAATATTTTGCGTGCATCAGAAATATTTTCAATCAGATAATACTTGGGAGACCTTTCTCTCTACATTGAGTTTCCCATTATTAATGGGACATAAACAATATTACTTGATTGTGTTCATCAATTTTCTTCTTGTCAATTCAATCATCTCAAGAAACCTGCATGTTGTGGTAAAAATAAGGACGACTTTTAACATGAGCTGCACTTCAGATTTATCTTCATTGGTGGTGTGACAGTGCTAACATGAACTGTACACAATAAATCTATATTTTCAAGGATTTTGTTAAACCTGTTAAAACCAGTGTTGGATGGAAAAAAGATGCTCATATGGCATAATCATTTAATACACTTACCCTAGCTGTCGACGCCATGAGAAGCCGGATCTTCCTTCCAGCATCTCCTCCTCGATTGCGGAAGACCTTCAGTAGGTTAGGTGAGTACCTGTCAAGCTCTGCCAGGAACTTGGCTTGGAGGGGCAAAGTAGTAATTTGCATGAATGCTGCATTTATCTGAAACAAACAATGAAATAAACGTCACGTTCTTCAATTATACTTAAACAAAACAGTTTGAGCAAGCTCTACATCAGCAGAGCATTATTAATATAACAATATTATTATTAACGATACTCACTTCATGTTCTTGTTTTAATTTGCCATGTTTAAGCAGCTCGTATCTACTTGCAACAGACTTTCCACACACCTTACATTGCCACGGCACACGCCCATTCACATGTTACACCTAAAAAAAAAGACAAGTTTCAAAAACTTCTCAATGCTATCTAGTATAAGAAATGAAATAATTGCATCATGTTCAAATTACTTACCTATAAAGAGAGGTTGCCTATCCACAATGTTGATTTAGCTCCTAGATCTTGTACCTGAAAGCTATGACAAAAATAGCAAAAGGTTAGTTTCCAAAGGTGAGGAATAAGCTAACCTTTATTGGTTAAGGAGGCAGCCTGAGCAGCAATTGGCAGCTATATGTTTTACCCCACCTGCACACCTAAACATATCACCAATGGCCAAATAATTCACCAACTTGTGTATGTACAGAGTACTGTCATTAACAATGACAGTACTCTGTTGCAACAGCTGTATTTAAGTTCTCTCTCAAATAATAACTAAATAAAGAAATGCTCAAATAAGGGGAAATAAGGAAATACTTAATAGTATACATTTTTGCAGGAGTAAATAAATAAGAGAATGAAGAAAAACGGGAAGAAAAATAACATTGAAAAAAATACTAAATGAATGTATACAAAAAGTAAAATAAAGCATAAATACATAAGTAATTCATTAATATATATACACATACATCAAGTACATAAATGCATGAATATAAGTTGGTAAATGAAGAGGGCTCTAATATGTCTTAAATGAATTTATGTTCATCTATCTATTTAGGCATTTCTTTATCCTTTCCTAACTGTACTCCCTTTCTGTCTGGCTCGAGCTACCACGGCATTAGATAGAAAAGCAAACTTTGCTATCTAATGTCATCAAATCAAATCAGGTTTTACTTATATAGCACATTTTAAAAACGATTTTTGGTCAAGCCAAAGTGCTGTACATGCAAATAAAAAAAAGCAAATATAAAAATCACACACAGGTAAATGTCATGAGTCGTGCTCCACTCTGACTAGAAGGCCAGGGAGAAGAAGTGAGTCTTTAGTGTTGATTTAAAAACACCTAGGGTCTGGGCCGACCTCACATGGAGGGGCAGAGTGTTCCAGAGCCTGGGGCCAGCTGCTGCGAAGGCTCGGTGCCCTCGGGTTTTGAGCCTGGAATTGGGCACCATCAGCAGCAGCTGGTCAGCAGATCTTAAAGCTCTGGCTGGGGTGTAGCGATGGAGGAGTTCGGCTATATAGGCAGGAGCCAGCCCATTTAGGGCTTTAAAAACAAATAAAAAGGAGTTTAAAATCAATTCTGAACCGAACTGGAAGCCCAAGAATTGGGGTGATGTGCTCACGCTCTTTGTGGCCAGTCGGAAGACGTGCAGCTGCATTCTGAACTAGCTGCAGGTGTCTAATTGAGACCTGGTCCATACCCACATACAGAGCGTTGCAGTAATCCAGTCTCGAGGTAACAAAGACGTTAATAACCCTTTCTAGGTCTTTAAAAGATAAAAATGACTTGGTCTTGGCCAGTAGTCATATTTAAAAAAAAAAAAAGCAGGTCTTGACTATGGAGCTGACTTGCTTATCGAATTTAAAAGTGCTAGTGAAGGTCACTCCAAGGTTCATGACAGAGGGGAGGATGTTTTTATTGAGAGAGCCCAGAATTTCAACCGGAGAGGCTGGAGGTCGGGGTCCAAAAAAGATGACCTGTCTTGCTCTCGTTGAGGTTGAAGAAGTTTTGGCTCAGTCAGGATTTAATCTCTGTCAAGCAGTCCATCAACTGCTGTAATGAGTTGACATTAGAATTAAGAGGCAGATAAATCTGTACATCATCAGCGTAACAATGGAAGGAGATGTTGTGTTTTGTGAGAATTGAACCTATGTACAATAGAAAAGGGATGGGGCCCAGGATAAAGCCTTGGGGAACCCCACAGGTAAGAGGGGCTTTAGTAGAGGAGAAGGCACCTAGCTGCACTGAGAAGCTGCGGTCTGTCAGGTAAGACCTAAACCATGCAAGAGCAGAGCTTGTGATGCCTGCGGACTGTTCGAGCCGCGACAACAGGATGCTATGGTCTACAGGTCTAACAGCATCAGGACAGCTGGGCTACCTGAGTCGGTGGCTAGGAGCAGATCATTAAAAACTCTTTAAAAGGGCTGTTTCAGTGCTATGCATAGGTTTAAAGCCAGACTGAAACTTTTCATGAATGCCATGCGTGGTTAAGAACGACTGCAGCTGGGCGTAGACTACTCGCTCCAGGGCTTTAGATAAAAAAGGTAGCTGGGCGATGGGCCTAAAATTTGCGAGAATGGAGGGGTCGAGATTTTTCTTTTTAAGTAGTGGCTACACCATGGCATGTTTGAAGGCACCCTCTTCCTCCGGTCCACATTAATACAAATGATCCCAATACGTATGCTTGTATGAACTATGAAAATATCTTAAAATCAATACAAATGTATTTATTATAAACGTTAGTCCTTAACACCTATCACTGTGTATATCACCATTCAAACATATTTTAAAAGTTGAACAAACCCCACACAGCTCAGTAAAGACTGTGAAATGTTGACTTTATTTGATAATTTCAGTAAAAACTAACGTTCATATTTCTCTTTTTGATTATAATACTGATGAACGTTCAAAACAAAGCACTTTGGCAACTTACCACATAGGCTACGTTTTAAAATGCTTAATAAGCAGCGTAACTTTCATGATATCATTTCTCTGTCATATGTCGGTTGTTTCCGTGAACGGCCGACTGTTGAGTGACGGCAAATGCTGCGGCCGCAAGGCATTGTGGGGCAGCATTTTCTCCTCTCCTTTCGTCAAGGGAGGTTCAGTGGTTCCTAAGCTAAAGGAGGTTATAAAGGAAGTTTGAAACCTCATTTCCTATCATCTAGAGAATTGGAACGGCTCTTATCATGGCTGCCACTGAGGGACTTCTGGGTCATTTCACTCCGTTAGGAAGGTTCCTAAGCTAAATGGACTATTCGACCGCAACCCAAGTCTACGTCCAGTGTGAACAGTCAACGTCAGTGACGTCATGCTTTGCGCAAAGGCACTTGTGTCTGATACTTTGCTTCGTTCTTTTTTGTGCTTGGAAAATATGCTTATTTAGCCTTTCACTTTCTCTACTATGGAACATTTTACATTATACCTAAAGTGTAACATAGCAAGTAAGTGTTATACAAATGTTTAAAGGCATCGCTGCACTTGCAACATTACCAGCATGGCTGTACAGAAAGCAATACTGGCTAGTCGAACATATTTGGTCCATTGTGAATACCTGAATTGGTAAATGGATTTCCACAATATTAGTTAGAAATATGTTGTGTTAAAAATTCCAGGAAAGACAGACAACTTCTAAGTTTAACTATTTATTATAATGGAGCAAAATATATATATTCACTTGGCCAAGGACTCCATCACGTCATAGTAATCTGTAACCACTATTTCCGGAAAGAGCCCCGAACCTCGTGCGTGCATACATTTTTATCACACAGGGCGTTGCCCGTACATTTATGATTGGTTGAGACTAGCTGAAGAGATACCATGGTTTAGACTTGGTTGTCTTTGGTTGGTGCGCAGACTCAGATAGTCTCTTGGCAACACCATCCTCCAATCAGCATTCGGCCGGCCTGTGAAGGTCCCTCCCTACTCTGTCGCCATCATACGTAATTTGTTTTTGCTGAAGCTTTCTGCAGATATAGTGGAATCTTTGTTATACTGATTCCTGGCTATGTGTGGGAGCGGAGCTCACCCAAAGCTCAAGGTCAGAGTCTCAGTAACTCACTGTCTTCTTACTGCGTCTACACCTGGCTTTGCTACATTAGTATCGCAAGCTGAAAACTTTCTTCTGACTATTCCCTTCGTTGGTATCTAACCCATCAGAACCTGGGATTAGTGATTGTGTCTATTTATTTTAAGTCATAGCAATCTCATGAGCACAATAAGCATATCATATAATAAGAATCCCTCTTGTAATGTTATATAAAAATAGACTCCACAGATACGCAAGTTCTCCAGATGATACATTTTAATAACTTGGTGACGACCTGGCTGTTTATCTAGCGCCATCATCATTTTTAATCCTCAACTCGAAATGTCAACTACTTTGGTTTACGAGTGAATACCTACCAAAATAAGTACATTCCCATCAGCCTCAGCTGTTCTTTGAATTTAGTGCTACGAGCAACTACAAGCGTGAAACTAAGATGGTGACCATGGTGAACATTACTTGCTTTACTATGTTAGCATATAGACATTAGCAATTAGCTAAATGTCAGACTATCCTTCCGGTAACTGCTAGAATCCACTTCAAGACAATGGTACTTGCGTTCCATGCTGCGAATGGATCTGGCCCTTCCTACATCCAGGACATGGTTAAACCGTACACCCCAGCACGTGCACTCCGCTCTGCATCAGCCAAACAGCTCGCTGCACCCGCACTGCGAGGGGGACCCAAGTTCCCATCAGCAAAAACACGTGGGTTTGCTATCCTGGCTCCAAAATGGTGGAATGAGCTCCCCATTGACATCAGGACAGCAGAAAGCCTGCACATCTTCCAGACTGAAAACTCATCTCTTTCGACTCCACTTCGAGCGATAGAATTACTAACAAAGCACTTATATACTAATAAAGGACTGGCTTATCTAAAGCCAGTTGAGTAGCACTTGAAATGTTTTTGCTCTATGAAACCTGATGTACTTATATGATTCTGTTTTCTTCAAGTTTGTATCTTGTTGGTCGAACGCATTTATTGTAAGTCGCTTTGGATAAAAGCGTCAGCTAAATGCAATGTAATGTAATTTATAAGCAGAGATGAATATGTGTCCCCGGTGTGTCAGGGAACTCACCAAGTGTCAGAAAAAACAACCCTCTCTCTTTTCCTCCATACCCAAATCTCTAAAAAAGGGGCTGCAACGGATCTGATACAGACTGATCCAGATTTGAATTATTTTCTGCGTCACAGAAGTGGTGCTCCGCTTAGTGGTCAATTCTCCACCTACCAGGGGAATGAGAGGTTGGGCCACGGCCGACCATTGCCGCTCGAAAGCGCTGGAGACGCTGTAGTACATATGCCAGGCCTGTAAGTGGCGCTGTAGTCTGCCACAAAAGCAGCGAAGAAGACTTCCCGCGCATGGTTGCCATGGTTGCCCTTCTGTTTATTCTCCGCTGTGGCTCTTTTTCTCCCTCCCCGAGGTAAGCCTTTGCGCCTCCTGCTTTAAAACAAATGAATAATGACTCTATATAATCATATGTAATGGATAATGTGCAGCGACGCGGTCATTATGGGGAAAAGAACACCGACAGGCTGATCAGGAGCCCAACGCGAGGCGGAGGGATCTAGATCGGCATCAAGGCACATTATGCAATGTGCACATTATCCCGCTTATTACACGGCCACATTCTCGACAAAGTAACGACATGACGCCCAATATGAATTGAAATGCTTTTATGGATTTAGTAAATTACTTTATTGATTTAAAAAATAGTTAAGAAAAATAGTCCGTTGTTACTGTTTGAACTAACGTAGCAACGGCAGGAACTGCTTCGATAGCGTTTTTGAGGAGCTTTTTGATTACAGATTGGAAAACATCGCTGCTTGCTTTAAAAGTAGCACAATTCATTATGTCAAACCTTGGGAAGTATCTAGATATCCCTGCCCTAATGCCAAAGGAATAAAACACGGAGGACGGAGATCTCTTTTTGTCCCCCTCCTCTCCCCGCTGCAGCCCAGCAGCTGATCTCAGAGCTCGCTCCCCTCTCCTGCAGGGGGGCGTGGTCAGCTGCAGGGGTTGTGGTCAGCTGCAGCTCACAGAATCAGCCCCCTGCAAAAACAGCACTGGAAAGAGCACATAGAGCGAAATGAGGCATGGCTAAAATGCAGGATCTGTTTGGTATTTTGAAAAAAAAACTATATTTATATACTTTATATAGGTACGGCCCTACAATATATTGTTCAAATATAGCATGATATGTCCCCTTTAAGTACAAGATCTGAGTACTTCTCCCACCTCTGTTTATAAGTCAGCGTTGACTATTGATTCCACACAACCACCAGTTTCCTCGGGGAAATGTAGGTATTTATCCCAGCCATTCACCCCCTCCTACTCCCATGCAGATTTATGTGGGCTAATCACTAGAAACAAACTTGTGTTTCGTAAAAGACAGACATATGTATTTTATAGAAGACCAGGTTGCCTTTGACCAGTTAAAAGATGCAATCATTTACTTTTTATATTAACTATGTCAATAACTACGGTAAACGGTCATATAACATACTTTATTCTAAATGGCCTCTGTCCAGCGCATAACAGAAATTAGTCTTGGACCCTTAATGTTTTCTGAGTGCAACAACAAACACTGCTCTGCAATTCTGTTTTCAGCAATGTTTTTACTTTATAATTTATTCCAGTCCTTTCTCCTTCCCTGTACTCCTGATCGATGCTCCAGTCAACATAACTCAACACTTTCTTATTTATATAAAGTTGAGTTATAGTTTTTAGCAAATTTTTTTGATATATAACCTCACTTATATATTAATTTCATTAGTTTCCGTGTTTACTGGAACATTCATGCAGGCATTGCCAGCCATATAGATGGAGATTACTTGCTTTATTTTAATGTTAGAAGGCCTTCAATACAAAAAAAGCTTGAGAAAAAAGTAGGAAGTCAAGAAGGAAGACATATAACTTTATGTTTTAAATTAGAACACAGAGTACAGCCTGACCCATATACAGTAAATCTAACCCTGACACACTCAAACACACTGTCACACACACAGTAGGCACCACTGTGTAAATGTAAATTCCCACTGCAGTGGAAGGTCTGCAGTCATCTGCATTCAATTGGATTCCAGCAGAAACCACTTTGGTCCAATTATATCCATTTCTCAACATATGTAGAGTTATTTCCCAACTAATATTTGCAAGTCATAAGGCTAAACAATAACAGTAAATGCTTTTCAATTGCGATTGAGTATGATTTATCGTTGTGCAGTGCACCAGGCAAAGTGTGCAATGTATGATTAATTGCACGCGTGTCCATGGCCAGTTGCAGCTGGAGTCCATCTGCATGTAGAGATTCTGCCCTGAGCGACAGGAAGTTGCCAGCTGGCAGGAGTCACGTACAACCCTGGACAACACCCATCACTGGGGAGGCCAGGCTAGGTGAGGGGGTGGACAGATGCAGGGCAGGCCAGACAGTTCTGTGTTCAGACCAGCATGAATGGAGAGGCCGCCACAGAACATCACTGTCACTCTCTGTGAATCTAATCCATAGCTCTAGAATGCCTGGACTTGGCTTCACAGAGCCCCAGGGCATCTTGTATGTATTATGTTTGTGAACATGTTTTCAAGTTCATGCTCTTGGTGATAATACTGTGCAGCTGCACATGCTGGCTATACTCCATATTAAGTGCCTCTGAAATCAATCATTGATGCTGCTCACTATTCTTTTGAGTTTGAGGTGATTGGAGCCTCCACTCGTCCATAAGTGGTTCAAAAGGTGTTGTTTTTATTCAGAAATATATGTATTCATTTTATATTACACAAGCATTTTGGCTAATTTTGAAATATTTCTGGGGCTGGTAATGCAATCCAATTGGAGGGCTCCACAGTCAACATTTCCTAAGGCAAAACACTTAACCCGAAATTAACCATAACCCTCTGAGACCCACATAGGACATTTCCGTTTTTGTATATTTTTGTGTTTTGCCTTATAAATTGTCATTTCTTTGCAGTATAATCAAGTTTCACGCATCCCATAAATCAACACAACCTCAGCTAATGATATATGTCGCTCATTAGAGACTTATACACTATAATAATAGATTTAATTTGTTAGCGCTTTTAAAGGTGCTCAAAGACGCTTTACAGATATTACATTACATTACATTGCATTTAGCTGACGCTTTTATCCAAAGCGACTTACAATAAGTACATTCGACCAGGAAGACACAACCTTGAAGAAAACAGAATCATATAAGTACATCAGGTTTCATAGAGCCAAACATTTCAAGTGCTACTCAACTGGCTTTAGATAAGCCAGTCCTTTATTAGTATATAAGTGCTTTGTTAATAGTTATATCGCTCGAAGTGGAGTCGAAAGAGATGAGTTTTCAGTCTGCGCCGGAAGATGTGCAAGCTATCTGCTGTCCTGATGTCAATGGGGAGCTCATTCCACCATCTTGGAGCCAGGATAGCAAACCCACGTGTTTTTGCTGATGGGAACTTGGGTCCCCCTCGCAGCGAGGGTGCAGCGAGTCGTTTGGCTGATGCAGAGCGGAGTGCACGCGCTGGGGTGTACGGTTTAACCATGTCCTGGATGTAGGAAGGGCCAGATCCATTCGCAGCATGGTATGCAAGTACCAGTGTCTTGAAGTGGATTCTAGCAGTTACCGGAAGCCAGTGAAGGGGGCGGAAGAGCGGAGTGGTGTGGGAAAATGTAGGAAGGTTGAAGACCAGACGAGCCACTGCATTCTGGGTGAGCTGCAGAGGTCGGATGGCACATGCAGGTAGACCAGCCAGGAGGGAGTTGCAGTAGTCTAGGCGTGAGATGACGAGAGCCTGGACCAGAACCTGCGTCGCTTTCTGTGTCAGCTGGGGACGTATCTTCCTGATGTTGTAAAGCGTGTATCTGCAGCAGCGGGTTATAGCAGCGATGTTTGTAGTGAAGGACAGGTTGTTATCTAGGGTCACACCCAGATTCCTTGCAGTCTGAGTCGGGGAAACAACTGAGGTGCCGATGTTGATTGTTAGGTCAAGAGTGGGACAATCTTTTCCCGGAAGGAAGAGCAGCTCAGTCTTGTCAAGGATATAGTGAAGAGAAAATAAAAGAAAGGAACAACAAATAAATATATAGTTAAAGTTAAAGTCAAATAATACAAAAACAATCACAGACATGCAGTCTCTGATGGGTTGTGGGAGTGAGTTCCAGAGGGAGGGGGCAGCGACGGATAGGGGATATTTGCCCATAAATAAAAAACGGAGCTTGAATTGTTTGCTTATTTCATTAAAAATAACTGCTAACCATAACATTGAAAGAAACATTCAACGCAGACAATTGCACACATTTATTATAATTGTATCAGAACTGATTAGAAGATTCTAACTTCTTCTGTTCATTAGTTATGCCCATTCTTTTGGGCAGTGTCCATGGGCGTTTTTTTGCAAGGAATTGTCATTTTTTGTCCTGCCAATTTTGAAGAGTACACATGATATATATCATGTCCACAATCACACATGGCATGCGGAGCAGATTCGTCAGAATTTTCGTCAACATCGTCCCCTTAAAAAATCAGCTCCAAAGCCTCAGCTGTAGTAAACGTCCTTGCCATACCTCTCAAAACACTCAAAGAACGTATTCCAACTTTTATTTTCGCGAGTGGAATTATACCAGCTCTCGTTTCAGTACACATAACAACGGAAGTGAGGGGCAACCCTCTGAATCAGACTCCGATAGGCTGTGACTGCATCCACTCCAGAAACGTGACTCTTACACTCAAACAAAGATGGTGGATGAGAATAGATCTATGAAACAGAAAACGATAAGCAATGCGCCAGAATCAAGTTGAGACTATCCGCATCTTTTAAAACTTTACGCACATTCGTTTCACCGAAATAAGTAAACGCCTCTCAATGAAAAACTTAATGGAGTTGTTTATTGCCGTTTCTGTAGTTTAAGAGGAAAAACACGGCATGTCTCTGGCTCAAACAGCTGAGAAGTTATGACGCTTTGAACACCACGTGATATTTGGGATCGTATACGGCCCCGTGGGCCTCAGAGGGTTAAAGGGGACCTATCATGTATTTTATACATCAATATGTGTCCCCGGTGTGTCAGGGAACTCATGCAGCGTCCGAAAATAAAACCCTCTCTCTTTTCCTCCGTACCCAAATCTCTAAAACGGGGCTACAACGGAGCTGATCCAGATTTGCCGCCGATATGCCGATGTTTACATTAGCATGCTAACACTCAGAGCTAACCTGTACTGGAGAGCATGTGTGTGAAGAAGCAGGAAATAAAAAGGAACTCACCTTGTGGTATAACCGACAAGAGAGAAAGCCTTTGAGCTCCATACTGTTTCAAAAACAATCCTTGATCTAATAATCCTTATGTTTCATCACCACAGCATTTTAGACAGTATCTGCCAGGCATGAGCACCACCCCCTCTTATTTATTTATTTTTCAGTTTAAAAAAAATAAAAGCTTAATTTTTTCTTTTAGCCTTTATTTGTACAGGAGAACATCTCATTGAGACACAGGGTCTCATTCTCAAGAGAGACCTGTTTATACCCAGAATCAGCACTTTTGTAACAGGAAGAGAAATAGAGGGATAGAATGGGTGATCTGTTTGGTGTTTTGACCAAAACACTTCATAGACATGTTTTTTATATTTCTCTTATATCTGTGACCTATGCTATTGCCTAAAAATAGCATGATAGGTGACCTTTAACAGGTTAACGTGAGTTCTGTGCTAAGTGCGTTTCGCTCAGGGCACCTTTGTTATTACCCTTTTGTTTCGTTTAGCAATTTTTTTGTAATAGTACTTGTCATTTAGTTGTGCTTTTATCCCAAGCAACTTCAATACAGTTTAATAACAGACTAAATGCCTGGGTTAAGCCGCGAGCCTGTTTTCCAGGTCTCAGGCTCGAAAATGACATTCCCAGAACAAATGACCATATCTTCCCTTCTAAAAGGGTTACATTAATAATCTAAAAGTAATGATAAACCTGTGAGTTGGATGTAGAAAATTCAGAATCAATATAGATGTTTTTATTTTAAAGAAAATTCAGATTGAACATAGTAAATAATCTGTAAATTATAGTGTCCGTCCAAAAATGCTTTTTTACTTATAGTGAAAACTACCCTTGGATGATGGTAAGGTAGACTAAAAGCTTTAGGAATCCAAAGTACAACATATAATAAGTACCCTGTATCAAGATTGATGCAAAACAAGTGACATTTGACCTTTTTAGAGAGATTTAGCAACAAAAAAAAACACTTCTGGGGTCATTTTGGACGATTGGAATCGAGGGAAAGTTCCCCATACACACACAGGTTACCAAATAAGGAGTGAGAGTGACACGTAGACAAACCGGAAGCTGCGCTAACCTCTGGTGGCTACCATTAGCAGCTAATTTGTATTCTCCGATTTTTGCATAAAAATGGAATTATGGATTATCAATACTTTTTTCAAAGTGACAGACACATTGCTATAACCTATGGATTAACCTTCAGCCGCGTTTATCGTTTTAATGCCATTGAACACGACTTTTGATCAGAATAACAGCTAAAGTGAGCATATCTCCATGTTTTGCTACCTAAAGCTACTCGTGTGATGTCTGTATTTGCTTCCCCTGTCACGAGTTCTGATCGCTCAGTGATGACCCTTATATTTCTATAATCTGTGGACTCTCAGGATGTGATCTAAGCTTGTTTGTGCGGATCCAATAAGTATATCGATCAGTATAGCTTAGAGGTCGCGTTAACCGAATATTTTCCGTCTATGACGGATTTTTTTTAACAATGAAATCTGAAATCTGATTTCTGAAATCTGAAATCTGAAAGCAGTCCGTCATTTTGACGGATTAGAACAAACTCGGAACAGCACCAACGTTTCCCCGCAGCGAGGCTCCGGTGTTATGCATGCCTGCCAACAAGGACATTATACTGTTTCCAACTTTGCCCTACAAATCATTGAAATGTCTGTGAGTTTTGGCTTTACGCTGTGCGCACTCCCGCGAGGTGCAGTGGGCATGCATAACACGGCGCTAACAGTTCACGAGCGTGCGCCCCGCCCCCCGTTCACAGTTCACGACCGTGCTCTCTCCCCCCCCCCCCCCCCCCGCTTGACAGTTCTCTCTCTCTCTCTCTCTCCCCCACCCCGACGGGTAATACTGAATTTTGACGGAAATGTTACGATCCTGTCCGTCAAAATGACGGGCAGCGAAAAAATCTAGTGCAACCTCTGGTGTAGTACTATAATCTGTGGACTCTCAGGATGTTAGCTAAGCTTGTTTGTGCAGATCCAATAAGTATATCGATCAGTATAGCTAGAGTTCTGTGCTAACGGCCTTACGATTGTTTCGCTCGTGGTTAATTCAGAGGCTCAGCGTTAGCTTTGTGTTTTTTTTTGCAAACAAATAAATAAAAGATCAGTTAACTGAGTTTCTTCCCGTTACATGCATATAAAACATTCATAGTTTATTAAATATTAAGATGCCCTCAGACGCTGTTTCCTGCAGATGATGCGTTTTTCCGCCCGGGGGCGGGTCGATGGGGTTCAACAGGTTAAAGGTTGTTTTCTCAAAATGAGTTTTTTCTCCTACTCTGAGTCTGAAATGTCCACTTCAGTAGCACGTAGATACACCAAACCTTCCAGTTATATTCCTATCAATATTATGAAGGCTTTTACAGAAGGATTTGTTCATATATCATTCATAGCCTGAATTATATAACATTGTATACCTAGAAAAATTGCGAAAATTGATATTTTGGGGCTGTTGACAGTATTTTCTGATTTATGGAGTGATACAAAGAGATATCCAATATCCCTTCTGTAAAAGCCTTAGATACTAATATGACTACAAAATGAAACAAGAATTTTTAACCTGGCTTTATCCAAAATTCAGATTTCGATTCCTGAAATGTGTTAAAATGTGTGCATATTTAATGAGATAATGGATAATTTGCATATTTAAACATGCTATTTCAGGAAACTTGTAATACAATAAAAAATTGCCTTATTGTAAGTAATTAACTGGATATCTTTAAGTGAAAAAAATGACCCTATTCACCTGGGGTGTCTCGCCTTAAGGGACATATAATGTACAGCGCTGAGCGAACAATCCTCAGTTTTTCTACCTCTTAAATCGCTGCATTATTTGAAGAAAAAAAAAACACTATACCTACACTCATCAAAATCTGGACTAGATTATTCCAGAGAGTCTAAACATTCTTTAGAACACAGTTTTAGATTTGTGAAACCTTAAATTCTACTTGAGAAAATGCAACTAAGGGAAATTAGATTTTTCAACATTTGTATTGAGAAAGTCAGTGCAGAAGTCCACGTCTTTCCATTTCATTTTTTCGTCTGCATTATCAATGTCTTCTTTTTCACTTCAAAACAAAAGTAGAAACAAAAATAATGGTTAACGCGGTAATGCACTCTTGAAATTGTTGTTTCAAAAGAAAATTACTGTTTTTCTTTCCCTTTTCCTCTAACTGGCCACACTCGATCTCTTAGTGCTTCTGCCAGTTGCATACCTCCGACTTTATCCAGAGCTGTTATTGTGGCCTGTGTTAGAAGAACCATAATTCAGCCATTACTGTGCTTGTTCTTCATTTTAGCTATATACTAAGACATTTTCATAAAAAGCTTTCTGTCAATTATTTGTCTCATTTATCAACATATAAATCATTTTCATGTATCTGCCACTAACACCTGATCATTATAGACCCTGCTCTTCCTCTCCTTCCCACCATTTGCCCTCATCGTGTTCCTACCTTTGCAGTCCTCTGACCTCCCAACTGCCTGCAGACATGATCCTCATTACGCCATTATCCCATTATCACTGTATAGACGCGAAAAGATACGAAAAAAGCAGCAAAATCTCCTGAGTTGCTCCTGACTGGGCTGCTGTGCAGGTCTACAGTAGAAACTCTATGGCACTCACAAGGAGGAAAAAACAGGAGATGACAGACAAAATACATAAACATAATCAACACATTTGACGAGACACAACAGCTTATCAATGAACAACAGGAGGGGTCACAGACATGATATTAGCCATTAAATAAAGCTCTTCTGACCTTAGCTGTCATGTGGGTATATATTAATGCTGCCCATTATGGACACTAGCAATTTTCACCCATTTATTAATTATATGTTTTAAATTTGATAACATCAATGTGTATCCCATCCCCTAAACCTCTAGGGATGTACACAGTTTTAATACTGGCAACTTCTAATTACGCAAAGCGGACTGGTGTCATCCAAAATGATAGCTGAGCATTATGGGTAGTGTAGTGTCTTCGGCCATCCTAAACTCCGAGAAAATATTTGTTTCCCTGAATTGAAGGGGAAAAACACAAAAGCATTGTACACAATTTAAACCAATCAATGTTGTGTAATTAACAAGGATAAACTGATGTTTTTTAGTGCAGATATCATTGTAAAATCTATCAACATTAGAGATAATACTTACTTCCGGATGTAAAATTCTCTAAAGAACTACTGTGGCCAGAAAAACGTGAGATCGTAACATTCTTTTCTCTTTGTATAAATGTATAGTATCCTAATAATAATAAAGGCCAGCAAGATTGTTCGAATGAATAGCAGCCCCGTGCGTGGTCAGGCGCATTGTAGGAAAGCAAGACAATAAATGGCAAATATATGTAGAAAATAAACGTATTTGAGTTACGTCCAAAACAAATGTAATGTGGGAGAAAATAGGTTTCTAGCTAAACGTAATTGATAATGCAGTTTAGTTCTGTGGGAACGTCATTTTGAGGGGACAGGTGTTAGGATCTGTCTGTGTTGTAGTTTTGTATGTCTGGTTATGGGTATTTTCATCCTTGTATATTGTCTGGTCCTTCTTCCTGTGTTTTTCCTCCCGTCGTTAGTTTCCCTGGTGTGTCTAGTTGTCTGATTGTTTTCACCTGTGGCCCTTGTGTTTCTCCTCCCCTGCCCGGCTGTGTCTCGTCTTGTGATTACCCCTTCCTGTATTTAGTCTTGTCTCTTCCTGTGTTCAGTGTTGGTTCGTCTTGTGTTGTGAGTAAACTGCGGTGAGTGTTCTGTTCTGTCTCTGAATATTGTAGCCTTGAAATAAAGGAATTATTTTGTCACTTAAATCTGCATTTGGGTCCTGCTTCCTGCACACCGTAACATCACGAACCGACCAACAATGGACCCAGCGGATTTTAATTTTGATTTGGACTTGTTATCCCTAGAATACACTCTTCAGTGTCATTATGCTGTATGGAGTAGAACCTTGGCTAAAAGGGACAAAGAGGCTGTCCTCAAAAAGGCACAAATGGAGGTGGACAACATGCCATGGTTGAGAGGCTCATTGCCTGAGTTTCTCAGAGTTTTCTCACGCAGCCCTGAGTGCCAGTCTCCATTCTCTGACCCTTTCTTGGGATCCCGCCTGGCGTTTGGAGGTCCACGGAGCCTCCAAAAGACTTCTAAAAGACGCAAGGTCAGGAAGCCAGCTCGTACTCAGGTACCGGTCCTAGCAGCCATGGTTCCGGCTCCAGAGCCGGCCCATACAGCCATGTTTCCGGCTCCAGAACCGGACCTTACAGCCATGTTTCCGGCTTCAGAACTGGATCATACAGCCATGTTTCCGGCTTCAGAACTGGATCTTACAGCCATGTTTCCGGCTCCAGAACCGGACCTTACAGCCATGTTTCCGGCTTCAGAACCGGACCTTACAGCCATGTTTCCGGCTTCAGAACCGGACCTTACAGCCATGTTTCCGGCTTCAGAACCGGACCTTACAGCCATGTTTCCGGCTTCAGAACCGGACCTTACAGCCATGTTTCCGGCTTCAGAAACGGACCTTACAGCCATGTTTCCGGCTTCAGAACTGGATCATACAGCCATGTTTCCGGCTTCAGAACTGGATCATACAGCCATGTTTCCGGCTCCAGAACCGGACCTTACAGCCATGTTTCCGGCTTCAGAACCGGACCTTACAGCCATGTTTCCGGCTTCAGAACCGGACCTTACAGCCATGTTTCCGGCTTCAGAACCGGACCTTACAGCCATGTTTCCGGCTTCAGAACCGGACCTTACAGCCATGTTTCCGGCTTCAGAACCGGACCTTACAGCCATGTTTCCGGCTTCAGAACTGGATCATACAGCCATATTTCGGGCCATGGTTCCAGACCTAGTACAGTCCCCAGCAGCCATGGTTTCAGCCCCAGTTCTGGCCCGAGCAGCCATGGTCCCGGCCACAGTCCCGGCCCCAGCTGCTACAGTCCCCTCTCCAGTTCCCCTCTCGAGTCCCTCCTCTAGTCCCTCCTCTAGTCCCTCCTCTCTCCTCTAGTCCCCTCTTTAGTCCCTCCTCGAGTCCCCTCTCTAGTTCCCCTCTCAAGTCCCCTCTCGAGTTCCCTCTATAGTTCCTCCTCTAGTTCCCCTCTCTAGTTCCCCTCTCGAGTCTCCTCTCGAGTCCCCTCTCGAGTTCCCCCTTGGTTCCCCTCTCGAGTCTCCTCTCGAGTCCCTACTTGAGTCACGTCTCAAGTCCCTACCCAATGTCCTGGTCCGTTGGAGGTTCCGCTGGGGGTCCTGCCAACTCCAAGTACTGTCCCGTTGGAGGCCCCGTCGACTACTCATCTACCGGGGGTCCTACCAATCCATGTACTGTCCCGTTGGAGGTCCCGCCGGCTACTCTCCTGCCGGGGGTCCTGCCAACCCTTTGGCCTGTCCCGTTGGAGGCCCCGCCGACTACTCTCCTGCCGGGGATCCAGCCAACCCTTTGTCCTGTCCCGTTGGAGGTTCCGCCGTCTACTCTCCTGCCAACCCTTTGTCCTGTCCCGTTGGAGGTCCCGCCATCTACTCTCCTGCCGGGGGTCCTACCAACCCCATGTCCTGTGCCGTTGGAGGTCCCGCAGACTGCTCTTCTGCCGGGCCTCCTGCCAACCCCATGTCCTGTGCCGTTGGAGGTCCCGCAGACTGCTCTTCTGCCGGGGGTCCTGCCAACCCCATGTCCTGTCCCGTTGGGGGTCCCACCGACTGCCCTCCTGCCGGGGGTCCTGCCAACCCTATGTCCTGTCCCATTGGAGGTCCCGCCGACTGCGCTCCTGCCAATCCTGTGTCCTGTCCCGTTGGGGGTCCCGCCGACTGCCCTCCTGCCGGGGATCCTGCCAACCCTGTGTACTGTCCCGTTGGGGGTCCCGCCGACTGCCCTCCTGGCGGGGGTCCTGCCAACTCCTGGTCCTCTTCCGTGGGGGATCCTGCCGAGGCCTGTCCCACCAGCGCCGGTTCCTGTCCGGCCGACACCGGGTTCTGCCCGGCCCCCTGAGAGCCGCGGTCTTCGCCCTCGAGCCCGGCCCCCTGAGAGCCGCGGTCTTCGCCCTCGAGCCCGGCCCCCTGAGTGCCGCGGTCCTCGCCCTCGGGCCCGACCCCCTGACTCTTCCTGCCACTGCCTTCGCCCCTCCATAACCCCCTTTTCAAGCTCTGCCTTGCCCCTGGGCTGTCAGCCCAAGCCCGTCCTCCAGACCCCCTCCACCCACCCTGTTGGCCCTAGTTTTGTGAAGTAACGGAGGGTAATCAAGTTTCATTACTTTTATGTAGTAACATAACCTAGCGGCAGAGATCCATAAACCACCAGCTAGCTTTGACTGCTCCACTATCAACAACGGCACCAAGGTAAATCCTGTATTTCAAAAAACACTGTTGCACAAAAATGTTTCAAACAGTGAATCAAGCAAAAACAGTGTGGGATCCTCGGTGCAAGCCGAAGGGACTATTCAGTGGACATTTACATTTCCGCAGCATCTGCAATAAACATGAACAGTATTTATACAGTGTGTTGAGTCTTGCTTATCGAACAGAAAACAGTGTGTTTTGGTCAACGGTACCAAATCCCCCTCCCTTGTCAACCCTGTTGGGGTTCCACAAGGTTCCATTCTTGGACCATTACTGTTTTCTCTGTACATTAATGACTTGCCTAATGTATGTACAGGGGGAAAATACTGAAATAATCACATCCTGTCTCGCTAATGCTTTGGACAAGGTTCAACACTGGCTGAACAACATTTGCTTACAGTTAAATGCAAAAAACAGTATGCATGATGTTCAGTAAACGACCAGTCAAAATCGAACGATCCAACGTGTTTTTAAACGGAGCAGAAATATAACTAGTCTCCCACTTGAAGTATCTTGGAGTCATACTGGACTCGAACTTGACTTTTATGAAACATATTAAATTATCCAATACCATTAAATTCAACTTGCAACATTTTAAACAAATGAGACGTTTCTTAACCGTCAATGCTGCAAAGTCATACCTCCACTGTATGATTCTATCCCACATTGAATACTGTTTCACAAACTGGTCGTTTGCTTGTGCGACAAACCTGAAACCCATAGAACAGCTGTACAAGAGAGCTATCAAGGTGTTTGACAGAAAGCCACATTCATACCACCTCTGTACCATCCTTGAGAAACAACATTTCTTGAGTTTTGACGATTTAAAGTCTTTTAAAAGTATGTGTTTTTTTTATAAATGTTTACATGGACTACCCCCCCCCCCCACTTAGGGGAATTCATCCACAGGAAACACACTGGACGCTGCACTAGGTCAGAAACCAGAGGAGACTGTGAAGTCCACCGCAGACGGACCGCTTTTGGACAAAATGTCCTCTCCATTAAAGGCAGCTCTTTGTGGAATAGCCTCCCAACTGAGGTACGGGATTGTCCCACTCTCAATAGGTTCAAAGGTCAACTCAAAGAATGGTTGAGAAACAAACAGATGTGCAATCACCGCTAAATGCACTTTAACACAGGGGTATCTCATGCACTCTATGTAGCTCTTGTATCTTCTCTTGCACTTCATGTGTCGTTGCTGCTACATTGTACTGCCATGTGGTAAATGCTCTTGCTCTTTTGCACTTTTTGCATATCATGTATTTTGTTTTTGCTATGTTTGTAAAATGTAATTTCCTTAAATGTTTTATGTGAGGGACTGCGGATGGAAATGAGCTCAAAGCTAAATCTGGCACTGTTACACTTGATACATTTGAATGTTTTAAGTGTTCATTACTGTGCATTGTCGCTGCCAAACAAACATTAAATGAAATGAAATGTTTTGATACTTACATTAGGTTACTGATTATATTTCTTCACATGTAATTAGTCATTGTAACAGAATATTTTTTAAAGTAACCCTCCCAATCTGATCAGTACTCAAATGGGATCCGCATGGTCGCATTTTTATTAAATTGTTGAGTTTCAGGGCTATATCATCTATTTTTTGCACTCCCTTTTCGTCCTAATATATATATTTGAATGCTGACCTTGTTGGGAATGTCATCTGTTTTAGTTTGTATGTGAAACTCAAAGATCCTGTTGAGGAAGGCAGAGTCAAACACACACATATTATTTCCTGCACTTACTCACCCACTCGCACACAAACCAAATCAGTTCCTCTGCAGCAGCTGCTGGGTTTGCATCTTATTTCCTGAGGTATTGATTTCTCGCCTGGCATCGTGCCCCGCTCTTCCCTCGTCATTATGCCCACTCTGCCCAGAACAGAGCGGAGGACAGCCAACACTGCCACTGCATGGGGATCGTATCTGTTGCACATAAACAGGAACATATCGATATATTGTAAACTGATGAAAAATGTTCTTGTACTGCAAAAAAGCATTTTTCTTCTCTGTCTCTGTCTAAACATTGGAAATGGTCAACGTATTGGACAAGGAAGCAGGGGTGTTTTGCATTTCTACATTCCTAAATCTGTATATATGTGGCAGTAGCCGCAGAGGGGAGGATAGGTGAATGTATTTGTTAAAGTTGGTTTGATTACACCATTCACAATTCCGACAATGCTACCTTGGGAGTTTCACCCAAGGAAATATTAACACGTTTTCAGTTATAGAGTACACGCAGGTTTGAATACTGATGGGGCAGGAGACCAGTGGCGAGCCGTGACTTTTATACCTAGGCCCTCTGACCCCCCCCCCCCTTCCCTAGAAAAAAAAGAAGAGATATTACGTCACAGCGTATACTTCAGCGGAATATCAAAAACAGCGGCCCGGGGTGCAAAACGCATCAATGACAGCGACCCTCTACCACACAGAACAACACCATTTATATAAACACCTATCATGACAGGGCACCCACAGCCAAGTAACAATTACAAATGAATTAAGTCGGCACGGCGGCCATTGAAAATGACTTAGGCCTACCTTTGATGATCAAATCACTGAAACACAAAGTCCATTTGTCCTTTTGGATGAAGCACTTGCGGATCATTCAGCTGATCCTTTGCCACTCCAGTTTATCATTGTAACTCAATCTTGAAAATGACTCGGTTAATAATTTCGCAACGATGTCATCACTATCACTGAAGTGAGCCATCATGAACAAACTTATGCTAATCATAAATCTATCCATCATAAATCTATCGATTAGATTTATGATTCGAAAATAATAAAAGTAGGGTAGACATGTGGATATTATCCGGCTGAACAAAACGTGCATTTATCTAACAGGTTCGTTTTCCACAGACCTTATTTCAAGATATTTTCCAAAATCCTATGGAGAAATCCCACTGCTTTCTGTCGAGGGAATCCGAGCGCAGCTTACTTCCGGGTTTTAGGACGCGTCACTGCACCACTTGCATAGACCTCACAGCGGTCATAAAGTCCGCGAAAATAAAGCCCGCCCATTTAGAGGGAAGATATGATTGGTCAATTGTACTGTCATTTGACATTACTCTCTCTTTGAGTTACTATAGTGGGCCCTCTGTGAATGTAGAGAGGGACCAACAAGCCCTCCCGTCTTCACAGTAACTCGCAGAGACGGCATTTAACCCTTCACATTCCAACAGAAACTGAACAGGCAGATTCAAAGGATTTATTTCTTTGGAAATATTATTTTAAATACAATTAAATCAAGTTATTTTGGTAAAACTAATGAAAAATGTAACAACAAAAACATATAAAAAAAATATTTGAAAAAAAATGTTTTTTTTTTTATGTTTTCAAATATTATTTTTTAGAATATCTTAGGCCCTCACAGAGGGCCCTGACGGCTCGCCACTGCAGGAGACGTGGTTTCAATCTATCAAAAAAATACAATTTTATTTAGCACAAGTCAATAGTTAAAATGCAGTTCAAAACAGTCGCACAGGGCTGTAGCACAACGGGAAAAAATGAATTAGGGGCTGAGGCTTACCAGTGGGGGGATAGGGTCGACTAGTGAGTGGAAGGATCCCCAAACAAACCAAACTTAAATCACCCCAGTCATACGTGCAGGAAATCAAATCCCGGGAGAGCACATCACACACACAAGGAGGGAGGGAAACCAGCACCTTCAGCTCTCAGTAACCAAGTAGGGAAACAAAGAGGGAAACGCAGTTAATGGGGGCAAAATACATAAATCAAAAATAATAACACAATATCAAATATGTTCTCATAAACAGATGATAACAACTTGTGTAAACATTCAAAATAAAACAAATCACAAGAGAAAAAGTTCAGTCAAACAAAATAAACAAGTTTAAATCAAGTTGGCCAAAGTAAGGACAAGTTATAGAGGGAGTTAGCCCCAGAGTTCAGTGACTTCCACACTTCGAGTCAGACCCGGCGCTAGAACAAATCTAAAGGGAGGGCATATGATTTCCATGGGAGGGCACACAAAACCGTCACGTGCTGCGGGCCTGCGGCACAATATATATCAAACAGCAAGGCCAACAGGATTGCGTAAAGACGCACACTTATCGCAAACATACACAAATAAAGGGCAACATAGCAACCACTTTGAAACATTGTGTGCGTGGCAGCACAGACACTGGTAAATCACGAGCAAGGCACACTGGTTACGGATGGCAGCTTCCTCATCGCTGCACTCGGAGAGAAATAGTAGAGACGGAGTCGATGAGCTGTTTAGCCTGCCTTGGGCATGGTTTATGTTCCTATGCACTGCACTCGGACATGCTGTGGAGTGAATCGAGTCACCTCTGAGAGGGAGTTGGTTGACAGCTAAAAAAGCTATAATATCAACGACAGCTGACACGTAATAACGGCTCCGTGCCTGCTGATCTGAACCAAAGTTCAAATTTCCTTATTTGTTTCCTCGCGTATCTGTCTCTCTCTACACAAACTCTCACATGAAATGTGTTCTTTTGATGCGGCATGCCTTATCAGTCCTTTATCAGTCTGTAATGCGTGTTTCCAGTCGCAAAAACCTTTGACAGTAAAAGCCGCATCAGATGAAGACACAAGGCTGTGTCTGCTTTTAACGAATCTTCAACAGACCAACAGAATCTTTCTTGTGTACCATGCAGCGGCAAAAGTGCGGTTCTTTCCTGAAAACAATCTCCCTGGATAACGATCCAGCTTCACCTGCTTGGGTTTATTAACCCCAGATCATCGCTAACTCAGCCCCGGGGTTTGCCGAGGTCAAGCTTGTGACATTAAGGCGTGCTGCTGCAACGGCAGGTGCAGGGTCGCCAGGAGCACCATCTGCTGCAGTTCTTTCATCGCTATTTCGTTTTAATAAATCCTTAGACCTTTTAAGCCAATTTTTTATGTCCATTTTGTAATTCAAACAGAAATGGGAGTCTACAGAATGCACAATAAACACATCCAGAATAGGCGGCAGAGTGTGACGCTGTGATTGGTCTAAATGGGGACGAATCACAAATCACAACAGACACATGCATTTATTTGACGTAGCCTGGCGCCTGCGATTTTTTTTTAGTTCTGACATCACATACATCGTAGCATAAAAGTTCACAGTTTATTTATAATTAAAAAAATAAAATATATTTTTTAATTTTTATAAATAATAAAAAACGTGTTTATTGGGGGAGGGCAGGAATGTCAAATGGGAGGGCCTGGCCCTCCCTGGCCCTCCCACAGCGCCGGGCATGCTTCGAGTGTCAGCCCAAGCAAGGCAGCAGGAAGGCGTGCAGTTAAAGCAGCACTTTACTGGTGAGCGAGCCTCCGCAGTAGGCGACGCAAAGCTGGCCAGAAGCAGCAATCAGAAGCCACAATGTGGTAACGGTAGCCCAAACATTTAGGCAGGATCAGCAGCAGTTGTGACGTTACTGCCGATAAACACACTTTCTCCGGTGAAGCAAAACAGCAGATGTCCCTTAAACATTGGATTGGCCCTAGGTTTATGAATAAATACAAATACAGTGTTAATATCAATACAAGTAATGAGGTGGATTGACTAAATAGATCGCCGTACAGCGCACATACCGATCAGTCTTTCCTATCGATGACAGCGAGAGGGGAGAGCTTCAAGCTTTTTATGGCTGTGTTGACAGGCTGCACCCGAAGGATCCTCCACTAGGCGAGGCAAAGCAGGGCGAAGTATCAATACGCTGGCAAATTGCAGAACCTTTCCTGAAGCGAGCAATGCTACTGCAACATACCTGTACCGGTGGCGGAAGCAAACACGGCAAACATGCAAGACTAGAGATGGGTGAGGGTAAATTGCGTCACTCGCTACTCTCCTTATAACATGTAAAATCACATTACAACGTACCCCAGTCCATCTGCCTAGCCTTTAGCAAGTAGGATAGCTGCCAGAAGTTATCGTTTGGCTCAGGGGAGGGGACGCGGATCAGTGAAACTTCCTGCAGACTCAGAGCCGTAACCGTAGCAGATCCAGAGATCCAGACTCATCATGCACGAGTCAACAACAGACTCAGGTTCGCAAATCCTGACTCACTGAATCAAGGGAACTTCCTTCACTTCCTGCAGACTCGTAGGGACTCAGAGCCGTAACCGTATAGCAGATCCAGAGATCCAGACTTGTCATGCACGAGCATAGCCGCGGGAACTGGGAAGTCATTTCACTTAGGGGTTACGGACAAAAGTGGGGAGAGATTTCAACAACAGTAACATGAAGTTTTTCAAATGTACACCATTCGCAGCCCCGCCTCCAGCACCCCTACTTCCCGCAGCTATTGCCATTGTGCACGAGTCAACAGCAGACTTAGAGATTAGCAAATCCTGACTCACTGTGCAAAACACAGCAGACTCGTGCGGACTCAGAGTCGTAACCGTATAGCAGCAGATCCAGAGATCCATCAGACTCGTCGTCATGCACGAGTCAACAGCAGACTGAGATTCGCCAAATCGCAAAATAACCCTTTTTTTGTGATCAGAATTTTTAATAAAGCAAAAGACACTGAGTGGTAGCGGAGGTTAATGTAACGTTCAGTGGCGACTGGTCATTAGGGGCAGGTGCCCAGCCCCAGCTAGTGTCAGCAGAAAGTATTACAAATAATGATTACAAAAAAATGCAAAAACAAAATTAAAAAATATATTAAATATATTTTAAGATCATGTTTAATCATCTGATTCGTCTGTACATTGCTGTTTTAGTCAGTGTTCTTCTAATTAGTGTCTACAGTGTGTGCCTATTGAGCTGTTTAGAGCCATGTGGGACAAAACCCGATCCTGCCCCTCCCTCTCTCTGTCTAAGTCAATGGTGACTGTAAAAACTACACTGCGCATATTCAGAATATTTTCCTATGTAATGTGTGGCACAAAAATAATGACCATAGGGGCAGTGAGCTGCCATCCCCACCATACGTCATCTCACATCATTCAGAGCTGATTGGCTGTAAGTACGTGTGCCGCGAAAAGTGTGGTGTGTGAAGAGAGGAGAGAGCTGCAGTGAGGCGTCCTAAAACCCGGAAGTAAGCTGCGCATGGCTTCCCTCGACAAAAAAGCAATGAGATTTCTCCATAGGATTTTAGAAAATAGCTCCAAATAAGATCTGTGGGAAACGTACCTGTTAGATAAATGCACGTTTTGTTCAGCCGGATAATATCCACATGTCTACCCTACTTTTATAATTTTCTAATCATAAATCTATTGATTAGATTAGATTTATGATAGACTTTTGAAACTACAAGAACATAAGGAGGACTTTTACAAAAAAGTAAGAGATTTTTGTCCAGAAGGATAGGCAAATGGACTTCATCTTCAAGTCAAGGTAAGACTGCAATTTAATTGAAAATGGGATCTTACTAAGAGAGAACAATTCAATATTTAAATGATAAAATTACATTTTTTGGGTATCCTTTTGTTGAACTGTATGTTTAAAATTAATTGAAGCATCAGACAAAAAAAGCTTTTGAAAATAATATTATATTTTGATTTAATATTTGTAAACCTGAAGACTCAGTGCCAGTGCCTCACCAGCCATGAACCTCATTGCAGAAGCTTATAGACATCTACGTTTGTTGTGCCCCACCACTTTTGTACATATAAAAACGCCACTGGTAACGTTAGTTTAATATGCTCGTGAAATGCAACAAGTTTTCGATTTCACCGGTAGGATTTCTACGCTCTTGGTGATGCTGACTCATATGACTCAAAGGACTCGTATGATCCGGATCTCTTCAATGACTGACTCAGAAGACTCCGAGTCTGTAAAAGGATCCGGATTTGCCATCTCTACAAGAGACAGCCAGCTAGAAACTTCTGCCCTTTTATAGGGTGCCCCCTGGTGAAATATGCTTTACAAGGGATTAGGACTCTCATCCTGCTACATATAGATATTAAATATAGGCTTTATAAAAGAGGAAGGTCCCTAGCCTAGTCTTGGATGTGGGGACGCTGTATGATATATTTTGGCTCAGGCAGAGGCAAATCAAGGGGAGGTGAGTGGAGGCATGATGGTGTCCAGTGGTGGTTGGAACACAGGCCCAAAGACTGGACCTGCTACTGCTGATCCGTCTCCGGCAGGCAGGCTTGATAGTCGTGGTTCTCTTGCAGGTTTTGTGATGTTTTTGACGGTGAATGTGTCTCCTGCCTTTATCGGCTAGCTATCTACTTAGAATGTTTGAACTACGAGCCAAGTCAATGAGTTATTGCGGAGGTCTGGAGAATCCTCATAGACAAACCATATTATTCTGCCAAGAGAACTTCCCACGAACAATCAAAGATGATTAAGAATAAAAAAGAAAAAATATGTACATGTTAATATGTTATAGGTGATTGACTGATGTTCTTTATTTTTTAAGTAGGAACAGTGCATTTCACTTACGCTATTTGGTTATCCCAAATAAAAAGCAGTAGACCAGAGGCCTGTACTACGAAGCCGGATTTTCGCTTAGCGGGCTAACTTCAGGAAAAATGAGGGGTTACGTATTGTAACCCTGGTTATATAAGCACATGCGGAGCCCTCTACTGGACTCTATGGGTACTGCTCTCTATCATGCTCTGCGTGCTTTCACCTACTGAGTTACATAAACGTAGCCGACCAATCGGGGCGAGCCTACCTGAATGCGCAAAATGGAAAAACAGTGTGGAAACTGTATGGAGCCTACCGCGCATCATGTTCCCCAGGTCTCTAAGGAGCATGGGAAAACATAAGTGCACCACGTCCCCCACACTCACACACGCTTACCCCGTGTAGAGTGGGCATGGACAATAGTGAGGAAGGCTCTCCCCGCCGGGGATTGCGCACCATGTCTCCCGAGTCCCTAAGGAGCACGGGAAAAAACACAAGCGCATTATGTCCAGGGGGGGGGTCAGATACCTACTGACCCACAGCCCCCCCCCCCCCTCTCACCAGTCATGTGTTGCCCCAGCAAGCACAGACGACGAGAAGGAGCCAGACATGTCCAAGAGATACAATTTAATGAAGAGGCCTGGCGTAGATCAAGACGCCGCCGTGCATTAGGGATGTGCATCTCCATCACTGAGGCCGATGCGCTGCGCATCTCGATACGTTGCCAACGATATGATACATTAACGATCAAATCAAGTTTTATTTATATAGCACATTTATAAACGATTTTTGATCGAGCCAAAGTGCTGTACATATAATAAAAATAGCCTACAGTAGAGATACTTTACAGCAAATACAACAGCACAGATTGTTCAGAATATCAGTATGAGAAATACGATACCCTCTGTCCTTAGACCCTCTGTCCTTAGACCCTCAGTCCTCAGACCCTCTGTCCTTAGACCCTCACATCGTACAAGTCCAGAGAAACCTCACAGTTTAAAGGGGAACATGGGAGAAACCTCAGGGAGAGCAACAGAGGAGGGATCCCTCTCCCAGAACGGACAGACGTGCAATAGATGCCGTGTGTAAATGGAAGAGATAATACATTTTACAGCATATAGACCGAATGTTAGGAAATGCATGTGTCTGTAATAAGAAGATGAATCCACGAGGATGTCAGCTACAATCCTGTGGAAGCCATCAGGGAAGCAGCATGACGAGACCCAAGGCAGGACCGCAGAGACAGGTTCAACCGCGACCCGAAGTCCACGACTTGATCCAGAACTCAGGATAGAGGATACAAGATACTATCGTTGGCGCCCGCGATCAAGCCAGGGCAGGTAGGGCAAGGCCGAGCTTCCAGGAGTGGTGAGTCGATTATTACTTCATTCTTCACTTCTTACGTTTAGCTTCCTGTTCAGTTGTCTGCTCACTGAAGAGAAAAAGGATGACGGTCGGAGGGCATAGCCGCCTTATATACTGTGGGCCTGCGTGCGCATTCAGGTAGGCTCGCCCCGATTGGCCGGCTACGTTTACGTAACTCAGTAGGTGAAAGCACGCACAGCATGATAGAGTAGTACCCATAGAGTCCAGTAGAGGGCGGAGCCTGTGTGAGATATAACTCTGGGTTTCCGGTCCTACGACGCTGGTTCACTTCTTACCGGAGTAGATCTCAATGGTAATTTATGCTGAACGGTTCCAGGATAAGAGCTCAACTCAGTGAAAGCACCGCCTGCTGACCAATCAGAGCTCAGTGTGCGGAGTTTAAAGTTATCAAGTCATATTACAGGATAAAGGAAATACAGAAAAACTGCTGTTGCAGGAAAGACGGCTGGCAAAAATCAACTGACTCTGTGAACATGAAAATTAATAGAATATCACTTCTTGAGCCGTATCCGGCTGTGAAACACTTAGAGTGTCACATACTTTATGCAGAAGTATTATTTTAAGCAACACATTAAGTTGACGAAACACTCGAGTCAAATGTAATGAAAGTCAGATCGTGTTTTAGACGGGGAGTGATATCATAAACCTGTTAATGTACGCATTCAAACACTTGTTCTGTTACCAGCTGTATTCACCTTGCAGTGTGTATGTATGCAGTGTATGTGGCTTTGATCCTGGATAAAGTGTTTAAGTCATGGATGTTTAAAGTTTAACTTCTTCATATGTCTAATATTATAGTTAACTTTTTATTCAGGAAGTATGACGCAGTGCTGTCAGTACGCTTGTCCATGTTTGTGATTGGTCAAATGTTGCTAACCCCGCCCCTTTCATGTGAACGCGCACTCAGCCGGACAGAGAAACCCTGGTTTGAGTCACTGAGTTGATAACCAGCGTCGTAGGACCACTTAGCGAGAGCACGTTTGTTTTGGGTTAGTTAACACATTCTAAACGTTGTAGTTAATATTCTAAAAAATACAGAAAATACTTCACAGCTGGTTTGGTTTCTGGTCATTCCGGATGTTGTCACATCTTACCCACGTCTGTAAACAATAACTTTATTCAAATAAACTGTACCTTCATTTAATATTCAGCAATAATAATACGTCTATAGTTGCAGTGTTAAAATCAGTAGGTTTCGGTGTGCATCACTCCATGTCATTTCGCTAGTAAATTAACCTCTATAAGAAATGGTAAACTAGCCACATGCTAACTGCTAACCGGAGATGAAGGATTTTCAGAATAAAAGCTTAACAACTGGTTGTGCACAAGAATTTTCTGGTTTTTCAGTATAAAACAGCATTTAACTGACGGTATGTTTAAACTACATATATACCATCAAAACATTGATTTTAATTTCTAACAATATATAAATATATATATATATATTGCCAAGTTTGTGCTAGAATGGGTGGATCAACGATTCAACTGTGAAACAAACTCTTGACAAACAAGAAGGCTGAGTCCAGACTGTTTCCCCCTCCCCTTAATTCAGCAAGAGGCTTCATCCCCGGGTTGCTACGTATTTTGAAAAAAAGTGCCCTTCTATTTTGTCTGTGGCCTAAATCAGTTGTCATGGAACTGTGTCGGAGTCTTTGTACGCAAGCGGATGACGAACTATGATTGATATACTTCGCTGATTGGTCAGCATTGCCGGGAAACCTCCTCGCGACATCAGCCGGTATAAATACTCCGAGCCCTGTTTTATGAGGGAAAATGTATCGTCTCGGCTAACAATCTATCTCCAAGATTGCCTTCAATTCCTTTTTATCCGCTGTGCCACGGGAACATTTTCATTTTACGAGACAATATAATAAAAAAAACATTCATAGTTTATTAAATATTAAGAAGCCCTCAGACGCTGTTTCCTGCAGATGATGCGTTTTTCCGGCGGGGGGAAGGGGTTCAACAGGTTAAAGCAGTGTTTCTCAAACTTTTTCATACCAAGGACCACTTAACCAATAAAAAAACACTCGAGGACCACCTAACTCCACAAATATCCAAAAACATATCGTTTTTTAAAAATCGCCTGAAAATGGTACCAACAAGTGGCAACATGTGTGATGAAGGTGTTGCACTGGGCTATATCATGCAATCGAAAGTGAAACTGAAGCTTGCTCCATTGCGGAGATATTTCCGCGAGAGTGCGAAAAACTTAAATTACTTAATTAATTTCAAATGTGAAATGTTACCAATATACTCACGGACCACTAGGGGGCGCTCACGGACCACCAGTGGTCCGCGGACCACACTTTGAGAAGCACTGGGTTAAAGGATAGGGATAGCCTTTATGTATACACTTAAAACTGTGACCTCAACCTTTCATTGCATAAGAATAATGAGAATACTATTTTCCGTGTACAAAATGACAAGCCTGAGGCGAGTCACAGTCATCTGGATGAACCATCTGCCACACAAACATCAGTGTAGGTGAAATACAAGGGAGCCTTATTAGCAGCATTAGCAACGCTCCAAATGACCTTTTCAGTTAATTGAGCACTAACACTTTATTATTGCTACTAAATTAGAGGCAATTATAAGGTCAGGGAGAACCATCCACCCAAGGATTTATATTTTTGAAACCTTGTTACAGTGACTGATGCGTATATATGTGACCCGTGCCATCACGCAGGAAGGTTAATGAAGATCCATTCTTTTATATTAACAATTCATTTTTGAACGGCAGCCCAAAAGGAGGAGTAATTGTCATCCCACTTCGAGTGAATGAGCTGATGAGGTGTGCTACTACGGCACAGCGTGAGCCAGGTTGCTCATACAAAGCCGTACCGGTACGAGGGCCACGTGCCAAAAAGGGTAATGAAGATACGGAGCCATCTGTCCTATACGTGGCCCGCCTGCAGCTTCACAGTACAGGACCTGGCTCGGGGCCAGCGCGGGAGAGCACTGTAATGTTCCAGAGCAGCAACAGAGAAATGCACAATATCAAAGTCAAATGCAATAATCTCATTAGCCGCACTTTTGGAAATTAGCAGGGGGATACTTGTTACTCGTTGGATTGAACAGGAAACGTGCATTTACAGTTAACGCCGATATGTGTACTTTTTACCACTTGACTTATTCAGAGACTTATGAGACAAAAGAATCAGAATATCTAAATCTAATTTGCTGTATTTTGAGAATCTCCCTCTGGAGGGGAACTTTGGGATTTTAGCCTTTGCCGACCATTTACATGCACACAAACTACAACACACTACAGGAAAAGGAAGCCCACAAAGCATAATATAGCTTCTTTAAAGTTATTTTTCTATTTTGGTGATAAGAAGAAAAGGACATGTTACCTCAAGGGGAAATTCAATGTTTATAGTTTAACACATATTCTCTAGAACACGTATTTGAATGCACAAACAGGCACTTTGTCAGATCAGTACTTGAACTGGCGCCCCCGCCCCTGTCCTATAGTCTGACCTACTGCTGCCCACCTTGTTGTACTTTTGTTTGTCAGAAGAGGCTGAAGAGCACTATTCTCCATGTTTCACTACAAATATTCATGTTTTCCGTTTGATGAGGTTGCATTTTCTCATGCAAAAGAGAAAACTATTCAAATCAGACTTTGTTCTCTCACTTTCCCCTGAAGGCTTCCATATATATTTCAGGATAAAAGGTAATAGCGTCTGGTCTTCAACCTTCCTAAATGTTCCCACACCACTCCGCTCCTCCGCTCCCTTCACTGGCTTCCGGTAACTGCTAGAATCCACTTCAAGACACTGGTACTTGCTTACCATGCTGCGAATGGATCTGGCCCTTCGTACATCCAGGACATGGTTAAACCGTACACCCCAGCGCGTGCACTACGCTCTGCATCAGCCAAACGACTCGCTGCGCCCTCGCTGCGAGGGGGACCCAAGTTCCCATCGGCAAAAACACGTGGGTTTGCTGTCCTGGCTCCAGGATGGTGGAATGAGCTCCCCATTGACATCAGGACGGCAGATAGCTTGCACATCTTCCGGCGCAAACTGAAAACTCATCTCTTTCGACTCCACTTCGAGCGATAGAACTATTAACGAAGCACTTTATACTAATAAAGGACTGGCTTATCTAAAGCCAGTTGAGTAGCACTTGAAATGTTTTTGTTCTATGAAGCCTGATGTACTTATATGATTCTGTTTTCTTCAAGTTGTATTTTGTTGGTCGAACGCACTTATTGTAAGTCGCTTTGGATAAAAGCGTCAGCTAAATGCAGTGTAATGTAATGTAAAGTGTAATGTAATAAACATATGTGACTCTGTTGTACATTCTATAAACCCCCAGCAACGAACATTATAAAACTTGGCACAGGTCCCTTGCATTGGAGCTAGTGGAGCAACACTATACCAGTCATATTATTTCATCCAGTAGCCTAGTTACACTTTCACCAGAAAGCCGTTGAAAATGGCTTTTATGATGTTCCGAGGGATTCGGCGGCTCAGGGTCTCAGCCTCTTGTGCGCACGAGAAAGTTATCAGTGCGCCAAGTAGGAAGAGGAGCGCACAGGAGACAACCGTTTAATTGCAGACTGTTATGTTTATGCGGGAAATAGCAGTGCATACATTATTTGATATATTTCAAACTCGGACTTCATTTTAAGGACATGTCGGCCAGGGGTGTAGAGCTATTTGTTTAAGCACCGGATTGGTAAAACAGGAGAGTAAACCAGTCTGCCTTGATCTATGAATTCATGTCCGGGACTCTCACAGTATCTGCTGCCACAGCTGTTTTATAGAAGGAAAACCTCCTTCACTTCATGAAATGGCTGCAGCATCAGGAGGCAGCGGGACGTAGACTCCGCCTCTGAGAAGTGCAGCACCAGCGCGCCAAGAGCTTCGCTGTGTTTACCTTCATCAGAACAGTTTAAGAGTGACTGCAGGCTGCTACGTGTTAACCACACACACACACACACACACACACACACACACACACACACACACACACACACACACACACACACACACACCTCTTCACATATCGAACTGCCCGATTATTCCCCCTATTACTCGTTTTATGAAGGAGATGTCCGGTCACCAAGGCGCATGATGTGTGTGTGCACCGGAACGAACGACACTATCATAATATCTTCTGAAAACAAATGCCAGAGACACACACACAGACACACACACACAGACACACACACACACACACATACACACACACACACACACACACACACACACACACACACACACACACACACACTTCACTGGATTATCCGTAAATCATACAAACAAAACGAAAACGTTGATTTATCTGTTTTCCCGTTTTGGTTTAAAAACCGAATAACGTCGGTTTTTTGGTTTTCCGTTTTTTCCTTCTTTTTTTTTAAACGTTGTTAATGTTTTGGATGCATATTGTTCTAGTATTTGTTCAGGCTACATACAATTAGTCTCTGTTGCTACTTGCTGGTGAGTATCTGCCGGTCCTTGGCACAATAAAGGTTGGGAACCCCTGCTCTACAGGAACCACACAGACTCATGGTTAATGCTTTAACGAGTATGAGAACATGCAGAGTTCACAGTAAAAACTGCTGGATAATATATTTTGCATCGACCTACAGTACATACTGTAATTGACCCACATTCCTCGATTAGAACAGCATGCGAGGACCCATCTGGTCTATGAGACACGGGGTGGGATGTTCTGTATGTGATGGATATACTGTAACTGGCATGATGCATGAGACTCTTAGGGAAAAGGTACATAGAGAGCAGATCAGAAGATGGATCATTTGTACTTTGAGGCAAGGACTGACTGTCAGTGTTCTATGTTAATAAGAATTGCAGTAAAATAAGATTTATAGATGGTAGTAAGAAAGGAGATATTCATTCATAATGAAACACTGTAATAAATAGTGTCTAAATCTAAGGGCTTTTATTGCACGTTTTTTACTTCTGATGTTTATAAAAAGATGTATTTATTTTATTCTAATATGGTGCATCTGTCACAGAACCCTATTTTCCCCCTGGCATTAATAAAGCATTTTGATTGATTTTTTTTATTTGCTTAGTTTTAATTTCAGTTTCATTACACAAACATATTCACATTTTTACATTGGGTTTAATACAGCGCTATCTACAAAGCCTAATACCATCCATCCATCCATCTTCTCCCGCTTATCCGTGGTCGGGTCGCGGGGTAGCCGTTCCAGCAGAGAGCCCCAAACGTTCCTTTCCCTGGCGACATCAACCAGCTCTGACTGGGGGATCCCAAGGCGCTCCCAGGCCAGCGAAGAGATATAATCCCTCCACCTGGTCCTAGGTCTACCCCTTGGTCTCTTCCCAGCTGGACGTGCCTGGAACACCTCCCTAGGGAGGCGCCCAGGTGGCATCCTAACTAGGTGCCCGAACCACCTCAACTGGCTCCTTTCGTCGCGAAGGAGGAGCAGCTCAACTCCGAGTCCCTCCCGGATGACCGAACTTCTCACCTTATCCCTAAGGGAGACACCAGCCACCCTGCGGAGAAAACCCATCTCGGCCGCTTGTATCCGCGATCTCGTTCTTTCGGTCATGACCCATCCTTCATGACCATAGATGAGGGTAGGAACGAAAATGGCCCGGTAGACAGAGAGCTTTGCCTTCTGGCTCAGCTCCCTTTTCGTCACAACGGTGCGGTAAAGCGACTGCAGTACCGCTCCCGCTGCTCCGATTCTCCGGCCCATCTCACGCTCCATTGTTCCCTCACTCGAGAACAAGACCCCGAGATATTTGAACTCCTTCACTTGGGGTAAGGACTCATTCCCTACTTGGAGTGGACAGTCCATCAGTTTCCTGCTGAGAACCATGGCCTCAGATTTGGAGGTGCTGATCCTCATCCCAGCCGCTTCACACTCGGTTGCGAACCGATCCAGTGAGTGCTGAAGGTCGCAGAACGATGAAGCCATTAGAACCACATCATCTGCAAAAAGCAGTGGTGCAATCCTTAGTCCACCGAACTGCAGACCCCCTCCCCCACGACTACGCCTCGAAATCCGATCCATGTATATTACAAACAGGATTGGTGACAAAGCGCAGCCCTGGCGGAGGCCAACCCTCACCGGAAATGGGTCAGACTTACTGCCGAGGATCCGGAAACAGCTCTCGCTTTGGGAGTACAGAGATTGGATGGCCCTGAGTAGAGACCCCCTCACCCCATACTCCCGCAGCACCTCCCACAGTAACTCCCTGGGAACTCGGTCATACACCTTCCCCAAGTCTACAAAACACATGTAGACCGGATAAGCGTACTCCCAGGCCCCCTCCAGGATCCTTGCGAGAGTAAAAAGCTGATCCATCGTTCCACGACCAGGACGGAATCCGCATTGTTCCTCCTCAATCTGAGGTTCGACAATCGGCCTGACTCTCCTTTCGAGTACCTTAGAGTAAACTTTCCCGGGGAGGCTGAGTAGTGTGATGCCTCTGTAATTGGCACACACCCTCTGATCCCCCTTTTTCAAAAGGGGAACCACCACCCCGGTCTGCCACTCCTTCGGTACTGTTTCCGACTTCCACGCAACGTTGATGAGACGTGTCAACCATGACAGTCCCTCAACACCCAGAGCCTTCAGCATTTCTGGGCGGATCTCATCCACCCCCGGGGCTTTGCCACTGTGGAGTTGTTTGACAACCTCAGTGACCTCCCCCCGGGAGATTGGTGTAGATCCCCCGTCATACTCCAGCTCTGCCTCTAACATAGAGGGCGGAGTTGTCGGGTTCAGGAGTTCCTCAAAGTGTTCCTTCCAACGCCCTAACACTCCATCAGTTGAGGTCAACAACATCCCATCCTTACTGTACACAGCTTGGATGGTCCCATGCTTCCCCCTCCTGAGGTGTCGGACATTTTTCCAGAACAACTTTGGTGCCGCCCGAAAGTCCTTTCCCACAAAAAGTCTTCTCCGAACTTTTCCCACACCCGCTGCTTTGCCTCGGCCATGGCTGAGGCTGCTGCCCTTCAGGCCTGTCGGTACCTTGCAACTGCCTCGGGAGTCCCCCGGGATAACAAATCCCTGAACGCCTCCTTCTTCAGTCGAACGGCTTCCCTGACCACTGGTGTCCACCAGGAGGTTCGAGGGTTACCGCCCCTTGAGGCACCTAAGACCTTGAGACCACCGCTCCCCACCGCGGCTTCGGCAATAGAGGCTTTGAACACCGACCACTCTGGTTCAATGTCCCCAACCTCCACAGGAATGCCCGAAAAGCTCCGCCGGAGGTGTGAGTTGAAGGCCTCCTGAACTTGGGCCTCCTCCAGACGTTCCCAGTTCACCCGAACTACACGTTTGGGCTTACCAGGTCTATCCAGAGGCTTCCCCCGCCACTCGACCCAACTCACCACCAGATGGTGATCATTTGACAACTCCGCCCCTCTCTTTACCCGAGTGTCCAAAACATACGGCCTCAGGTCCGATGATACGATAACGAAACCATGGACCTTCTGCCTAGGGTGCTCTGGTACCACGTACACTTATGAGCATGCTTATGTTCGAACATGGTGTTTGTTATGGCCAATCCATGACTAGCACAGAAGTCCAGTAACAAACCACCACTCCGGTTCAGATCAGGGGGGCCGTTCCTCCCAATCACGCCCCTCCAAGTGTCTCCATCATTGCCCACATGTGCGTTGAAGTCTCCCAGCAAGACTAAAGATTCCCCTTCAGGAGCCCCATACAGGACTCTTTCCAGGGTCTCCAAGAAGGCTGTATACTCCGAACTGCTGTTTGGTGCATAAGCACACACAACAGTCAGAGTTTTCCCCCCCATAACCCTCAGGCGTAGGGAGGCGACCCTCTCGTCCACTGGGGTAAACTCCAACAACGAAACACCCGCCCGGCGCCTCACACCTTGAGCAACTCCGGAGAAGCCTAATACATGAAAGAAAATAATACAAATGGAAATAAATGAATTAGTGGGAAATAATTAAAAAAAATAGATGCTTTAAAATAAAAATTGTAATTAAATAAAAAAAAATGTTCAGGCAACAATTGATAAATGTTTTGATTGATATTGGAATCACATGTTAATTGTGTGTTCTGGTTTAGTTCTTCCCTGATAGAGACGATAAATAATAATAATAACAACAACGCTGTTTTCTTACTGCTGGTGTAATTCAAATGAAATGGTGCAAATGAACACTGTTCTGTGTAATGCTACTATTAGGGAACATTTTACAGCGGAAAGTAATGTTACATAATGCAAATGAATTATGTTCGGTTTTGCCATCCCATATACACCCAAGGTAAATAGCCACATTGTCTATGGTAACCCGGGTGGAAATATCATTGTTAGCTACAGGCACCCGGAAGTAATTATAATCTGCCTATATTTAACCTGTCCACTACAACCGATGTTGTGGAGTAACTAACATGTAATGGCGTTACGAAAAAAAAATCTGTTACATTTAGCATACATTTTTTTTTATTACAATAACTTTGTCATTACAAATGGGTTACATCCAAATATGTTATTTTTGTAAAAAGCATATACATAGAGTATTACATTCCTTCTTTTAAGCTTGCAGGAATGCCTTGCTTTGACATATTCCTGGATAACGCAGGTCAGCAAAGCCCTTGGGACAAATTAGAGTGCAACACCAGTCTGTCTCTACTTCCAGAGTCGGTTCCTTGTACAAAGTTTTGAGGGGTTCTCTTGAACTGTTTGAATTGTATTGCCTGGCGTCTGCCTATAAAATATAAGCTCATTCAAAGCGACTGGACTTTGCCATGTCTACAACATGCCGACAACGCCAAGTTGGGTCGACAGGCATGAATGCCTTTCACTGCTAAAACATCATATCCACTGAGATTTGGCTTTCCATTTTGAGTGGCTTCATGAATATAGGGCGGTGGTGGCGAAGTCCATAGGGAGTTGGCTTGGCAACTGGAAGGTCACCAGTTCAAGTCCCGGCAAGACCAAGTGCTACCGAGGTGTCCCTGAGCAAGGCACCGTTCTCTACACTTCTCCCTGGGCGCCGTTCAAAATGGCAGCACACTGCTCCTAACACTAGGATGGGTCAAATGCAGAGAAACAATTTCCCCACGAGGATTAATAAAAGTCCATCGTCCATCTTATCCATCTTATAATTTAATATTCAACTGTTCTTACTACTTGCTCTGCCATGCAGCTCTTCACTCTGCCTTACTCTTTTTCATGTCAGAAACAAAAACATACAACAATAATATATATATATATATATATATATTCTCTTTTTCCCACTCAAATTAATAATTATAACAAAGTACAAAAAACAAATAATAAAAAAAAAAAAAACAATAATAATTCTCAAATAGTCTCAAAAGCTTAAAAAAACGTTTCTGGTCCTACCCCCTCAAGCCTATATATATATAAAATATTAGGTCATCGTCATCAGCGACATGTTTGTCTTTTAGTTTTTTTACAATTACAAGAAATAACAACAAATGGGATTTTACAGGTCCTGTTCATAACCATTCATGATTTGGCTCCTAAATAATACTTTCAGTTTAGATAGACTTGTACAATATTCAGTGCATCATTACAGTTATTCCACAGACTAACACCTTTTGATGAGATGCAATGAAGTTTGGCATTTGTTCGTACGGGTGTACACATGTACATGCTTTCTCTCCGTGTGAAAAGTCCTTGGATATTATGAGGTAATTGTTGATTTGCGGCTTTGAACATCATTTGAATAGTTTTATAGTCAACCAGGTCTTGTAGTTTTAACCCTTTTCTAACCCTTTTTTGCAGGATGAAGATAGGATGTGTATTTGTTTTATATGTGTTCCCCCAAACTTCCACACAATACATCACGTATGGAAGTATGAAGGAGCAGTACAGCATAAACAAAGAAGCTTGATTCATTAGGTATTTGGCTTTATTCAGAATTGCTATTGATTTGGATATTTTGGCTTTGATATAGCTTACTGTATATGTGGTTTCCAACTTAATTTATTGTCTGTGGAGTTAATTTTGTTTTTTTATTCATTTATTTTCTATTTATTTATTTCAATCATGAAGCATTAATATACTGGTTTAGTTGTGCAGATTGTCATGCAAAATAGGTCTCAGTTGGGAGGGAACCTTGGTTCCAATATTTTGTTTCCCTTGGGACTCATTTGATGAGGGACCGTCAGCCATCTTAAAAAGGGCCAGTGAAATGTTTGTCAGTCATGTTTTGATCAGCCACAGGGCACACGGGCAGCCGGTGAGTGTTTGGTTTACATATGTGTTTATGGTGACAGACTTTTGTGGTGTATGCTCTATGTAATTTGTGTATTATGTGTTTTTTCTTAGGTTGATAACCTAACTTTGTATGGAGGAAGTTAACTTTGAATCTAACTGTAAATGGATGTGTATGAAGAAAAGCTGACTTGCTGATACCATGTGCTTCTTTGAGTGGAGAAGAGCATGTTAAATAAACGCCCCGGTCACGCCCCGTGTTGTCCAACCCTTTCGGTGGGAGTAAAACCGAACATTGTCTATGATTACTCCAAGGAATTGTATTTTCGATACTCTTTCTAATTGGACACCAATTATAGTGAGTTTCTTCTCTGTATTGGTCGATCGATTCCCAAATATTATGAGTTTGGTTTTGCTTGGGTTCAATGTTAATTTATTTTGGTCAAACCAGATCTTCATCCTGCTCAGTTCTTTCTCCATTGTGACCAATAGCTGTTCTAAATCGTCCCCACGGCAGAGTAGACTTGTGTCGTCTGCTAAAAGAATGGTTTTAATAGTACTTACTCTGTCACTTGGCAACTCTTAACAATGTTGAAGCTTGACATTTATTAAATAGAATCTACTTAATAGCCTTAGGGTCATATTTAAAAACTGCTTTTTCATTGCCCGTGACCAATACATGTCTATCACAATGGGTTTGAATGGCATGATGAATATCTCAGGAGCCTTTATGCTTGAACTCAGATAAAAATCAGACAGGGGAAATAGTGCTTTACTTTGGCAATTACTATAGCAAGTCCCAGTGAGCAAACCTTTACTCTTAGGGCAGTACTTATGTCATGGTATGCTTTGGTAAGAAGAGTGATACCCAGCCCCAGACTCCCTTGTATATCTACGCAGATAGAGGAGGTTCGCTTTGTTTACGACACTCTATGGTTTTAATTGGGGTTTATGAGTATTGGAGTATTTCTTGATCATCAGTATTGCTGCTTGGAGGTTTCTCGAGAACAGCTTGACGTTGCACTTCCTTACCAAAACACCCGGCAAGTGAATGTGTTTTAAGAAACTGGAAGGACCGACATGCGTACAGACAGAGACTTCCGCCTGAGGATGATGAGCTGGGGAATGAACAGGTTCCGTTATGCTTGGCAAGAAAGTGAACATTTTCGTTTAAACGGAACACATTCGCCTCAATGTGTGAGAAAAGCTCTTCCAAAGTAACTCCATGTGCTTCTTTCAGCACAAAGACGGAGCTCACGGAGTTCAGAGAGCTATTTTGGATGAAGCAAAGCTCCGTCAGTAATGAGGGCTTTGCATCGGGCCAACCGCCTGATCTAAGGATCACAAGTTGTTTGTTCCTGTTGGCTCTTATTGGACATCTGACTTTCATGATAGGAAGGGGCTTGCTTTGATTCATAGCTCGTGCTTTTTTAAATGGTTTCTTGCCGAATCTGTGCAGAAAGAAAGAAATAATGTTTAGAGCATACTGTATCTATGCCTCATTGTCTATTCTTCCATGTATCTGACTATTTCAGACTTAGATATATATGTGTAGACTCTGCATTAAACCTCTGTATTTATACACCGCAGATTCTGGAAGAAAGGAAGTATCAAAGCATGACTCGTCCAAATGAAAGGGGGGAGAAAATATCCAACTGGAAGGAAAATGAGGAGTCGAGGGGAGGTAAATGTCAAGCGCGGAGCTGCTTAGTGCCTGCCTGGCTGTGATGGATGGACTGCGGTGGGAGGGCAATACTTATTTTGCACTGGCAGTGTCACCCATCTACAGAGTACACAAAGGAGGGAAGACAGCTGGACTCCCATTGCATCTGGAGAGACGGAGGAATACAGTAAACTGTTCCTACTTCAAGCAGTTCTGCATTTGACTTTTGAGTCAACGGCGTGAATGTTTTTTGACTTTGAAGTCATTTTTTACTTTGAGGTTACTTCTTGTTTTCTTCCATCATTTCTTGTCTCTTTGTGGTCATTTTTTGTGATTTTGTGTCGTTGTTGGTCGTTTTGTGTTCTCTTTGAAGTTGTGTAGTGTCTCTTTGATGTGATTTTGTGTCCTTTTTTTCTCTGTGAAGTGGTTGTGTGTTTTTTTTAGTCGTTTTGTGTCCCCTTTGAAGTCACAGTGTGTCTGATGTCATTTTTGATACTTCTTTCTCTCTTTTTGAAATCACATTTTGTCTCTTCGATGTCGTTTTGTGTCTTTTATGGTTGTTTTGTGTCTTTTTGAAGCAAAAAGCGTCTATTTAAGTTTTTTTTTTGTCTCTTTCTGGTTTTGCATATTTTCATGTTCTGCATCTGTCTAGTTACTAGTGACATTTCTCAGGTTGGCCCGTTCAGTAATTAATGTCAGTGTTTGTGGCAAATGTACCCTATCCTTATCAGGTATTCATACCCTGCTCTGTCTCTCTCAGCTGCCTCTGCTGCATCTGTTGAGTCCTGTTAATATAATGTTGAGCTAGCAGTGAAAATTACTTTAGCCAATTCAGGACTAAAATGCATTTTTAAATATATGAATTACTACTCCCAAAGAACTCCACAGGGCACCTTTAAGTGGATTTATCTGATATAAGATTTCAAAGATAAATGTATTGCCATTTCCCCAAGAATAGTTATAAATAGTATTCTGTTTAGGGTTGTCATTGGGAATAAATAAGGACAATGTAGAGACCGGAGGAAAGCAGTCACTGCAGCATAAACTCCCGGTTAAGATTCAAATGGTTGTCCTCTTTCTCCATTTCCCGTGAATCTGTCTCTTATTCCAACTGTCCGTCCCTGACGGAGTGCCTTGTCTGCTGCTGGAAGTTTGTGGCACCAATTAGGCGGTGACTATGCGGTGACACAGCATCCTTCAGAGATCTTTCTACCTTGCTCTGTTTACTTATTATACTTATTCCCCCTTTCCTTTTGCTCACTCGCTCTTCATCAGTAAAACACATGAAAACAAGACTAACGAGGAAGCATCCCTCTCTCTGACGAAGTGACACTCGAGTTGTTTCATGGAAACAAATGGATTTAGGGAGAGTTTTATTCTGAAAGCATTCTTCTCTTACTCGGTGTGTGTGTGTGGTGTAGCTGTGTGTGTGTGTGTCCAGTTGGTCCATTACCACCATCATTGCTTTTATCTTGTGTTATCTCTGTCGACGTGCTGATGAACCCTCTGCGTGATTTGTAACCATATGCAGAGCCTGTATGTGCATCTGTGAATTAACATGTAGCACGAATCCTCATCGCCCACGCATCTGTTCATACAGAGAACACAGTATTTGTGAAACAGAAATGGGCTCTGTGAGGAGGGGGAGATATTGACATCTCGACAGAGGCATTCATGTGGGAACGCCATTCAGCTTTGTTGTTCGATCTGATGATGTGACCCGGGAAATAAAACGAGAAACACATCAGAATGAACCGACAGAGAGAAACAATGGAGTGAGCAACAGAAGCAGACGGAGTGAGACGAAGGGGAGGGGGAGTCGATGGGAAACGAATACTTCACTGATTCTGGGAACACTTCTTTCCTCTGATCTTTTTATTTTTAAGTCAGCGGTTAAAGGTAGGGTAGGTCATTTTGAAAAACCAGCTCGCGTGCGCTAGAATTTGAAAATACACAACCATACAAAATCTGCCCCTTCCTTCAGACTTCCTTACAGAGCCCCTCCTCCAACACACATGAACGCACACATGACCAATGAGGGCACGAGATAAGTTTGTGCACAGATGGAAGGCTGACAGGCAGGTAGGCCATCCAGTTACTTTAGCCGGGCCGGCTCAAATGATTGGTCGTGCTTTTTACAGCGCCACAGCTTCCACAGATGACGTTTATTTATGTATTTTTGTCAAAGCACTTTAGATATTCATTGCTATCGGGATGTTAAGAGCATTCCATGGAATATAACAAGTGTATCTCAAGCCGGTTTCTCAAACTTACCTACCCCACCTTTAACCTGTTAAGCCCCAAGGTCCCCGCCGGCAGGTACTTTTTTTTTCTCACGACACAGTCTCAGGGGATCTTAATATTTAAGAACCTATTAATGTGTTATACCAAATTAACGGGAATAATCTCAGCTAACTGACGATACAAACCATTTTTACCAAAACAAAACACAAGTCTCATAAGAAGCATCTAAATGACCCCTGAGCGAAAAATGCTAACCTATTACTGCACCGATAATCACTCCTAGCTCCCTTATTACTTATCCTAGGTGCACATCCAACACATCGTTTATGATTGCAAAACAAGTGGCGCTAGGTAGCCCACAACGCTAACATGGCTTACCTTCGTCTTTGTCTGGTCTAAACTGGTCTTCAATGGCATTAAAACGATAACAACGATGGTGTAGTTAATCCATAGGTTAATCCAGTGGTTTTCAAACTGTGGGGCGTCCCTGGTGGGTCGCGGAGGTACTGCAGGGGGGTCGCAGGAAGATTTTTTAATTTTATTATTTTCTCCTTTTAGCTTTGTGAAGCACCTTGAGATGACATTGTTTTTAAAGTGCACCTATATAAATCAAATGTATTGTTATTATTATTATTCAATTGTAAACAAACACTGCTCGGAAATATCTCATTGGTCAGAGAGCTGTGGGCATAATGCTGCTTTTTGCAACACTACTTGTGTGAGACACTTGTGTTTTCTGCTGTTGCTGCCATCAAAACGAAATACAGATCAAAGCTGAAAATTGAGAATGAACTGAGGGGCAGTCTCATAACAACAGCCCCGCTTTGAGAAAATCTGCAAGGGAAAGCAAGCACACACAAGTCATTGATAAGCTAGTGTGGAATAGGAATGGTAAAGTGATTGTTTGCAACCTGCAGTAGAAATAGTAGTTAATTAATATATTTTCCTTAAAGAAATTTGAATTTAAAAATCTACTACTCAGGGAAGAAGGCCAACCAGTTTTAATTAGGCCAAATTAATTCACAGTATCTATTACAAGCACATTGGTCCATGTGTAATCCATAATAAAATAGACAATTATAGTTGGATCTTTGTAACTTATTATTATTAGTAGAGAAAATGTAATGTTTTTACAACAATATACAATGAATCCTACCAATATAGATGGGAACCGGGTTCCGAAAATATTTCCAATACCCAAGGGGGTCCCGACCACTGGGTTAATTCAATGTGACTGCGTCCCCTTTGAAATGTTCTGATAATCCATAAGCAATAAAACAGCTTTTCCGTTGCTTGATATCAGAGCAGCGATATTTCTCCCCTCTGCTGCAAGCTAGAATGCGCAGAGGCCACCATTTTTTTTTAACATGAGTGTGTGCGGGACGATTTCCCTTGGATTCTATTGGCTCTAACGGTCAGAAAGAGATGTCACATGTCAAAATCGAACATGGGGGGCCAGAGATATGGAAAATCCACCGAAATGGCCCCAGAAGAGGTTTTTTGACCTTTTTCTAAAAAGGTCAAATATCACTTGTTTTGCATCAATCTTGATACAGGGTACTTATTATATGTTGTACTTTGGATTCCTAAAGCTTTTAGTCTACCTTACCATCATCCAAGGTTAGTTTTCACTATAAGTACAACATATTTTTTGGACGGACACTATAATTTACAGTTTTTTACCATGTTCAATCTGAATTTTCTTTAAAATAAAAAACATCTATAATGATTCTGACTTTTCTACATCCAACTCACAGGTTTATCATTACTTTGAGAACAAAGATTATTAATTTAACCCTTTAAGAAGGGAAGATATGGTAATTTGTTCTGGGAATGTCATTTTCGAGCCTGAAACCTGAATAACAGGCTCGGGGTTTAACAGGTTAAGTATTCTCTTCTCATAACAAAAGACACTTGCCCTTCACATGATGACAACCTGCTGGAGAGTCATCATTTATATGGCTGAACTGAAACAAATAATATTCGGATCATTCCTATAATTCTCACCAGACAACTTCTACCAGTAAAGTGGCTGTTTAATCACCATTCACTGTGAACATGTGTTGGGTTAGGACAACATGATGGGAATTAAAGACATTGTAGGATTCCTTGGAGCACGAACAAAAATATAGACTATCATTAGACTTTTCAAATAAGGTGCATCAACAATAATAAAAACATCAGATCTGCTTTAGTATAAAGTCAAATGGCTTATCCAAGATGGTAAATAACAATAGCCAGATTCTTGTGTTTCCTTGAGGATATTCATGACCCGCAGAGGATGAACCCTGACCATTGTTGGTGATCCCCCTGATGTTTCCTTCCGCCTCCAAAGGGTGTAAGATCTCAACTATTGTACTCATTTTATTGCATCTTATCATACATTGGACATTTCACTTTTTCATCAGTCAAAAATATTGTCTTTGTTAATTTGTATTGCATATTCTCATATACTTGTTACATACTATATTGTATTTTCTGAAATGTTCTTATATTTGATTCTAACATGGAGCAACTCTCACGAAACCCAATATCACGAGGGATAAATAAAGTATGCAACCTTAGTGCCTGTGATGCATCATTGATACTGCATAGACTGCTTTTCTGTATGTGTTCTCATTGGGTAACTACTAAGCTTCCTCCTACTTCTTTTGCACTATAGATCTGTTTCCAAATGCCTGCATCAGACATCGCAGGGGGTCTCACCCTCCTGCCTTCATATTATTCTCCTGCTCTTCTCTTCTCTTTCCCTCTCTTCCTTCCCTTCATCTCTCTCCTTCTCTGGGGAAGGAAATGGAGTTGCTGGCCCGACGCCACACCTGACACTCCAGCCTTCATCTGATTAATGTTTTTAATTTATATAAGTGAGTAGCGAGGGCTGTTGCCTTTACTGATGTTGGGGTCGCACACACACTCCTTTGTTCATGTGACGGGTGCCATATAGGCCGAGTCGTGAAAGGGCAAACGTGTGTACGGGGAAACCTTCAAGGGATAAAGAGAAAAAAGGTGGTAAAGTAAACAAAAAGCCCAGATGAAATGCACACAAAGAAGAAGTGAGGATGAAGGGTAGAGTAGAAAGAACAACTGGGATTGCAGAAGAGAAGAGAAAAGATGGATATAGAGAGAGATGGTAATTATGAGAGATGATGAAAGGGTCGCTCGGGACAATCTAATTGCGAAATCCTGCCTTTTTATTTCAAATCTATTCATCATAATGAATCAAGGAAAATCACATTTACGTGACATTTCCCCCAAAAAGAGCACTAGCTCTATTCGCTCAATCCAACATGGAAGCAAGAACACTTTTATTTCGCTCGGAATTGGATTTTTTTCCATCATGTATTCCATTAACATTTTATATAGGTGTTTAAAAAACACTGGCTCTCCATGTGGGATTCAAATAATGACCTCAGACGTACCTTTCGATCACCGTTCGGTCTAATCAATAGTCTCATTGATTGCAGAATACACTGGTAAAGTAGGAAGAGCATCACACACACACACACACACACACACACACACACACACCTGGCCTTGGTGGTTCTGTCAGTGAATCTCGACTGGACAGAAAAAGAAGGCCGTGTGGTGAAAGGATGGACTTATTGAGTCAGAAGTGATGAAGAGAAACACGGTCCGAATGAAGGAATAAAGATAACAGTAAGGGAGCAAAGTTTCTCTCAAATCTGTTTCCTAAAACCCTGTTCATGTGCAACTAACTCGAAAATGTGCTTTATAAGATACATTCATTAGTTTTAAAAAGAACATAGTTTGCTTACTTTCAGGTGAAGACGTTGTGCCTTTACTGTTACATGTTTACATGCTTTAATGTTTAGAAATGGGGGTGTGAGAGAAAGTCCCTCTGCAGACCATTGACATGCACCACCACCTATCACACTACAGGAAAGAGGAAACCCCAAAAAGCACAATAGGGACTCTCCAACCAACACATAGGATAAAACTAGGGCTTTCAACGTTAATGTGTCAACTTTCGTGATTAATCTGAAAACACCAAATCTGTGTTTGTTTTGTCTCCCGCACAAATACAAGTAAATACTTTTATTTTAAACTTGTTTTTAATCAAGTACTTTAGTTACAAACTTCATAAAATGTTATAATCGATTGACAAAACCAGTGTTATCTTCTCCTGTAGGACAAACGGTGGTGCAAGTAGTGTTCCTCTAAAATGGTGCACTGCATGGAACATCCCAACAGACACCATTGATTTGCTTGAACCTGGGCTAAAAGCTTTATTTTCTGGATCAATGTCCCTAAATCAAATCGATTTTAATAATATGTTGGCTTCATTAGTCAAGACACATTCCGATTATTATTATTGATAGCAAAAGGTGGCAGGGCAAGAGAGTGATCGATACTGACACAACTGAATATAAATTAGCAACGGACTCAAATTAGATAAATGTGCACAATGAAAACTGATCTTCCGGCCCTGAAAAATGTGCTGATCTAGGCAAGATTTTTAACTGCATTTGATATTGAAGTAATCCAAAAGTAACGTGACTTAGATGAGGTTATTGATACGGTTTTCTTTTACAGGTAACTAGTAATTGTAACGGAATACGTTTTTAAACTAATCCTCCCAATCCTATCTGGCCCAGGAGTCTATTTCGAACATAGCATGACATACATTTCAGTTGGGTTTGGTAACATATATGCAAATAATACAAGCTAGAAGAGCAATGAAAATGTAGGTGAAGAATTCTAGAACATATACGCATTACTTCCTTGGTTTCTCACTATTTTGGTTTGTCTTCCAGATCCCTGATTTCATTCAGCAAGTGTTTCCTTCCTGTTACGACCATGGGTCGTTAGGTCATTTGTGTGTACATTTTTCCCTCCTCCTGTGTGTGTGTGTGTGTGTGTGTGTGTGTGTGTGTGTGTGTGTGTGTGTGTGTGTGTGTGTGTGTGTGTGTGTGTGTGTGTGTGTGTGTGTGTGTGTGTGTGTGTGTGTGTGTGTGTGTGTGTGTGTGTGAGCAAGCAGGTGGTGCCCGTTAGCTGATTAGCTACCTCCTGCATGCTGATTGGTCCACCTGAGGAGACGGGAACATATTAAGCTACAGCCGTGCAGTTCCTCGGCCGCTCTCACTGACTCAACTTCTCCTACTCCCAACGCGGCGCTTACTTTGAGATTTTGTTCTGTGGTGCTGTGTTCGCACGTTGGTATCGTTTTGTCCTTCTCCTCTGGCTGCGGACCAGTTTCACCTTATCTGTCTTTGTAAGACAGATTTATGTTGTCAGGAGTGCAAACCCTTTTCTTTCCTTTTCCCTTTTGGACTGATCGTTTTCTCCTGTTTAAGTTAGTGTAGGTAAGAAGCCTCTATATTTATTTTCTCGGTTAGGTAAGATTTTGAGTTTTAAGGTTTGTTTCTTTTTTGTTGGTTTTGCTACTCCTGTTCGTGAATTATTTTTGGTAAATAAATGTACCAAACGTTTTCTCTGACTCGGTGTCCGTGTTCTTGGGAGTGGGGAGAGTGCACATTTTGTGCTGCGCCTATGTTCCCCTAGACCTGGGGGTAACATTCCTCAATCAACAAAACTTCCTTCAACTTCAATTATACCCAATCCTCTCTACAGCCTCCAGAGCACTTTCTGTTGTTGGGAGTTTGAAAGGAGCAGCAGAGAGGCAGCAAAGCGCATCCGAAATAACAATGAGGGGTACTTGTAAGCATGCACAACCAGCTCAAATTGACTTGCCTTGCTGCAAGGGGTCTGAACACGATGTTCAGAGAGAATATGCCAACCAGGACAACAAATGTCCGTCTCCACGAGTCGCTTTGTGTCAGAAGTTAAATTGGTTAAAAGAAACAAGGGCCTCATTATTCATTTCCGCAAAGTTCTTGGAACAAGTTGATTTGCATTGGAAGAAAGCTAAATGATCACCAATTTCACAGAGTGTTGTACTCCTGAGGCTCCAGGCTGAAATACAAGGCTTTGTGAGAAGGACATGTTTCGCTGTGAAAGTTTTAAGGGTTTAAATCCATTATTTCCTTTGTCTCTCACTGCCTCTCGGAATAATCAAAAACTTCTTGTTATTGTTGTTGCGTTGCTTTGGAGGGAAATAGCTGGGGCACATGTCTCTTGTTCCTACCTGCACACTAATGGCAAGGAACGCTGCCGAGTTCCTCTTCACCTTGCTTTATATCAAAGTGATAAAATCTATTTTGCTTGCTCCTACAGGGTGGATGTGTGAAATATAGTTTGTGTATCCTCTGAGGGCTTTGCAATGACGCTGCTCTCCTTCCCTACTGTACCTTTGTATGTGTCCTCCTGTCTCCTGTTGTCTCTCCTCCTCCTTCCCTGCTCTTACATTCCATCGGACTCAGTTAAATATGCTGGGGAGAAGCCTTCTGCGCATTGCCTCTTCTCTGCAAATATGTTGGCCTTTGAGCTGAGAGCAACAGACCCAGGGGTGAGGAGGAGGAAGACAGGTTCTTCAGCAGTGGCTTGGGGACAGAAGGAATGGAATAAACAAAGGAAGTGGAAGGAAAGTTCCTCAGAGTTACGGAAATAAGAAGAAAGATTGGTAAAAAGGGGAAAGAGTGACTAACTTTTTAACTTTTCGCTTCTGTGTAAGGCTGCAGTAGTCGTGATTGATTTTGGTACTCAGTGTACTCTCAGCACAGATCTGGTTCTTGGTACTGGTAGTTTTTAAGATATCTCATTAAAAAAACTAATCTCATTGTGGCACAAGAGGATCACCAAAGTCGGTAGGACTCATCTCCTGGGGACCATACATGTATGTAGAAAATGTCATGGCAATCCATCCAATAATTAGTATTACATTTCAGTCTGTAACAAAGTTGTGGACAGACGGACCAACGTTGTCCTCTCGCTACCCCACATGGCTAGAAGTTATCAAAGCAACAAACCAAACAATGCATTGTAAATGTTGCTCGAACATTATTGTACATTTAATTGGGCTCTTTGGGACCCTATCACCATGACCCCTTGTCAGAAAGAGGAGAATATTTAAACAAATGCTTTAAATATAAAGCAAGTGCAATGTATTCTACCTTATACAAACTCAAAGTGTACTTTTCTTGAATAAAGTCCAAAATAAAACTAACCCTAACTCTCTAGTGTGGACATGTGTTGTCTTCAACTTGCTCGTTATTTGGGATCTGAATATACCTCGTGAAGACACAAACCCTTGAAAAAACAACTGTATTTTAAAGACAAATAATTGAGGTTCATCATTTTGATATGAGTCAAGCTTCATGTTTTCAATAATTAAGGACATATAACCACGTTAAAGTGATAGTCAAATACTTTTAGACGGATGCTCATAAACAGTGCTAATATTTTGCCCAATGTTAAGACTCTTTTTGCTGTTTCAGAGCCGAAAAACCTTTGACTCAACATTTACCCCAACTAGGAAGGAAATATTACAAGTGGTTGTTCATTTTGACTGGTGCATGTGTTTGCACTGCAAGTTGGCATACAAAAAAAGCCCAATAAGTGTTCATTTGGTGGGTGGGTCATGACCAAAAGAACACATTCTCTGACCCAAGCGGCCAAAATGTTTTTTCTCTGGAGCCCAGGACCAAGTCGAGGGATTTTATCTGCACGCTGGTCTGGGAATCCCCCAGTTAGAGCTCGTGGGAATGGGAAGCTCTGCTGAAAATGCTTCCTACGAGACCCGACTCCGGATGAGCAGTTGACGAGGGATGGATGAAACTTTTCATTTCTTCATGGAGCATAGGATTTGGCTTATTTGAAGCTAAAGCAGTAGCAATTACAATGGTTTGGCATTTAAAAGCTTATGATCTTGCAGGATTCCAGCTATTAAAAGTCTGCATCTTCACAATTGATGTAACTTCTTGTAAGTTGATTTGGATAAAAGCTTCGGCTAAATTAAATGTAATGGTCAAAAGAATAGTTCTGAAAAATAAGTAAAAAAAAAAAAAAGATGTATTCTTTATTAAGAGTGTCCCCTGAAATAGTTTTCCATGGTGTGACTTATTTTGTAACAATGGCACTTAGCAGGTGTTGAAAAGACATACACAAAGTCAGTACTTGCATAACCCGGTAGGCTTACAGGAGTGGCGAACCGTCAGGGCCCTCTAGGTTATATTTTTGTAGTTATATTTGTCATTAGTTTTACCAAAATAACTTGATTTAATTGTATTTAAAATAAAATTTCCAAAGAAATAAATCCTTCAAATCTGCCTGGTTAAATGCCGTCTCTGCGAGGTGAAGGCAGGAGCTGATTGGTGGTCCAGCTGTGAATTCACAGAGGAATGAGCCGCTATAGTAACTGAAGGAGAGAGTAATGTCAAATGACAGTACAATTGACCAATCATATCTTCCCTCTAAATGGGTGGGCTTTATTATGGCAAACTTTATGAAAAGTTCCGCCCGCTGATAAGTTTATGCATTTGTTATAACAACGGGTCAAGATTTCCATAGCAACAACAACTTCCTGTCAACAGCGTAAACTCTCCTTCAAAATAAAAGCATGTCCATACAAAATAGGAAGCCAAGCCAAATTACACCTAAGACATACAACTGCAAAAAAGGAACAAACACAATGCAATATCCTTTCCAATGTCATTGATGCGTGTTGCACCCCGGGCCGTTGTTTTGATATTCCGCCGAAGTATACGTTGGGATGTAATAACTCTTTTATTTTTTTCGAGGGAAGGGGGGGTCAGAGGGCCTAGGTATAAAAGTCATGGCTCGCCACTGGCTTACAGTAGGTCACCATCACGTCTCAAAAGCATCATCAAAAGCTTAAACCTAAAAGGCTATTTCCACAAATATGTAAAACAGCCTTATGCCCTTACCCTAAAAGTGAACATTTGAAAACAAATGCTACTGTACATATTGGAATACTCTTCTAACTATTATGTAGGTAGTGTATAAAGAAATGTGCTCATATTTCACTTTTCACTGACATCTCTGGTCAATCAAGCGAGAGAGAATGAAAGAACGAGGGCTTTTCAATTTCTCTCCCACTTCCCCCTTTACTGTAAAGACATTGAAGGAAATTGGAAATGACCTTCTACAGTCAAACCAGCATGTCATCGGACTGGCTGGAGTGGCTCTCCATTGGTATCAAAGAGCAGCGGATCAAGAACCATGAACAATACATTTGAAGAAAGCAGCCCACTGCTGTCAGTAACAAAGGACTTCAAAGCCAACATTTCCTCAGTGATGCTGCAATTCCAAATTCGTTTGCCATATGACTTATAAAACATTTGAAATGTTGCAGGCGTTTTGGCAAAATCACAGCGAAATAACTTGTAACGTTTTGATTAAGTTCTTACGAGCTTGCATGTCAAAGTCTGAGGATAGACATTGCGATTCTGTGGTACAGTATATCAATTTCACTGATTTCTATTGTGAATAAATACACGTACATCAACCTAGAAATCATGGCAAGATGCGTCTCTTATAACTCACAAACTTCCCTAAACAACATTACGCTTTAGTATGTCGTAAACAAAGGAGTCCAATTGAGGCATTTCGGGCAGGGGGTGAACTTTGAGATTTTAGCCTATGCTGATTATTTATATGCACAGACACCTCTATAACACACTACGGGGAATTATAGAAGCATTATAGGGCCTCTTTAAAAATCCCTGTTTTGTATTTGATGATTACATTTTATAATTCAATGTGTAAAAAAAATATATTCAATCAATATCACAAATGTTACATTTGTCTCAGTGGTCTTCACAGTTTGTACAGAATATCAGTATGACAATACGACACCCTCTGTCCTTAGACCCTCACATCGTACAAGGAAAAACTTATGAAGAAAACCCACAGTTTAAAGGGAAAAATGGGAGAAACCTCAGGGAGAGCAACAGAGGAGGGATCCCTCTCCCAGGACGGACAGACGTGCAATAGATGCCGTGTGTAAATTGAAAAGATAATACATTTGCAACATAGGTAGTCCAAATGTTTGGAAATGCATGTGTGTATAATAGGAAGATGAATCCATGAGGATATCCATCCAGGACCTATGATCCAGGACCACAGCCACGACTCAAGATCCAGGGCTCGCGATCCAGGACAGAGGAGCGCAGGATCATCCATGACTCCGGATCCCGGTGTATATAGACACCAAAACGAAAGAAATTTGGGGAACTGGGTTAATCGGAACATGAGAGTACACAGGTATAGACAGAGAGAAGGAAGAAGTAAGATGTCCCCCGACAAACTAAGCCTATATCAGCAAAACTAGGGGCTGAATCTAATCAGCCCTAACTATAAGCTTTATCAAAAAGGAAGGTCTTAAGCGCACTCTTAAAAACGGATAGGGTGTCTGCCGCCCGAACACAAACTGGAAGCTGATTCCACAAATGTGGAGCTTGATAAGAAAAGGCTCTGGCTCCCATTGTACTTTTAGAGACTCTAGGAACAACCAACAACCCTGCATTCTTGGAACGCAATGCCCTAGTAGGACAGTAGGGTATAATGAGTTCTTTAAGGTAAGATGGCGCCTGCCCATTAAGGGCTTTGTAGGCGGGAAGAAGAATTTTAAATTCAGCTTAACAATGAATGTAGTGGTTCAAATGATGAAACTCTAAAACAGAAAGTGTTGATCCCACATTCTGAACTATATGCATGATAAAACACTAACAACTATGCAAACTGTTTATCTTCAGAAATTGCTTTTTTCTTAACGCCCTAGGATTTTCCTACACTTACATTCCGGGGATCTTCTTAACATAAACAGTAATTCCCAAGCATCATTTGTGTATTAAGGTGATAAATAGGTGTGGCTGAGGAGGAGGGTTCTTGCCCGGGAAACATCGGAGAATGGCGCATGTCATGTTTCTGAGATCAATGATCTCAATGGGATTTATCTGTATAAATAAAGGTTTGAAATGAAATGAAAAATAGTTAGTCTGAATATCCACTTTGGAAATATGATGCTTTACTTTAAGATAACGAGCAGCGTTTCAAAGGTTGAGCGTCCAAACTTCAGTCATTATTATATCTCCACACATTAGGGATGAACCTGTCTCCCTAACCACCAGGCTTATCTGCTGCCTGATGCATTAAACATGGCCAGCAGGTCTGGACATTAATATAGCAGAGCTGCTAAAATAAAGTTTGAGAACTCATTTTTGGAAATCCCCATTTTTGACTCTTTTCATGTGTGATCTATAAAGGTCTTGGAGTGTGGATGTGTGTGTAAGCATGTCTGGCCCACTAAAGGTTATATTTACCGTTTGTCTGGGTTTCGGGAGCGGCAGAGGGCAACTGGGGACAGCAGCGTGGACTGCTAGAATTCTGATGATGATTGTGGAGGACCAGACACACACAACCGCACAACAAAGAAGGTGTTTATTGGAGAATCAATCAAATGTCAAGGCTGCTGCCGTCACGCTGTGAATGCAGAGTGCAAGAGGCTAGGATGGACAGGGAATGATTGGGAATGAATAGGAGATGAAGCTGGATCCATATGAATGAGTGTGTGTTGGATAGGAATCAATTGGAAGGAATGGAGCTGCGGGCAGTAGGGTTGGTCCTCCAGCAAACCCGTGATACAGGGCAAACATGTGCTGGTGAGGAGCGACAACCGCACCACAGTGGCGTACATCAACAGGCAGGGCGGAGTCCACCGCCTTGTTGACCACAGCAGAGAATCTGTGGTTATGGGCCTCAGAGATTGTGTTGTCTCTGAGAGCCCTCCACATCCCAGGACTGGAGAACGAGTGGGTGCTTCACCCGGAGGTGGTGAAGCAGATCTGGGCCCGGTTTGGGAGAGCGGAGGTGGACCTGTTCGCCAACCGGCGAAACAGCCACTGTACTCTGTGGTTTTCCATGGCTCGGCGGAACAATCCGCCCTTGGGGTTGAACGCGTTTGCACACGAGCCATGGCCAAGAAAGCTGCTCTACGCCTTTCCACCGCGGCGCCTCATTCTCCCCCTCCTGGGGAGAGTGAGACGAGAACATCTGTCAGTCATCCTGGTGGCCCCAGACCGCCGCGTGGCGCCGTGGTTCGCGTAGGTGACACAGATGAGGGTGGGCCAGCCCTGGGCAGTTCCTTAGGTCTGGGGGGCCAACGTCTCCAGGCTTGGCTCCTGAGAGGGACAGGCTGAGACAGGTGGGGCTGTCTGACAGTGTTATTCAGACTATCCAAGCAGCTAGAGCGGGATCCACCACAACCTGTTACAGGCCAAAGTGGCTGGCATTCCAGCGATGGTGTGAAAGGGGAAGTTTAGAACCCAGTAGAGGGCTCCACCTGTGCTTATATAACTAGGGTTACAATACGTAATCCACTGTTAGCGCCCCAACACATTGTTCCTGATACGCTAAGTGTTGGGACATCTCTAAGCAACAGCACAGGCAGTATGAGAAGAATATGTCCCAGTAGAGGCACACAACTCAAATATGAAGCTTACATTGAGCATAATGTCCTCTTTAAACACAAATACCCTTTTTACCTTATGCACGACAGCTAGCGTACACAACATTGATTAACTTGAAATATGTAACTTGACTTAGGTACATAACGTAACTTCATATAGTTATGTTAATCCAAACCATGATCTTTTCTTTAACCTGATCACGTAGTGTGGTTTAAATTCCCGATGTTAACTACTTATTTTTAGAACTTCCCCATTTTACTAGTTGTAAGTAAGAGCAGTTTACCCATCTGGAGCATTATTACCAGTGACGTGCGGTGAGGTTCATGGCTGGTGAGGCACTGACTCTTTCAGAGTCAGATTTACAAATATTATATTTTGACCTTAATCGAAATATTCGGTTATTTTCAAAAGCTTTTTTAGTCTGATGCTTCGATTCATTTTAAACAGACCGTTCAACAAAAGGATACCCAAAATCTAAATATTGGATTGTTCTTTCTTAGTAAGATCCCATTTTCATTACAATTGTGGTCTTACCTTGACTTGAAGATGAAGTCCATGCTATCCTTCTGGACAACAATCTCCATTACTTTTTTGAAAAAGTCCTCCTTATCTTCCTGTAGTTTCAAAAGTCTAGTTTGTTGTTTGCGTCTACCGTCTCTGCGTAGAATAACAGTAGCAACAAGAACCTGTGGGCTTACGTGCGCCCCCTTCAGTGCGGCAGAGGTTATGGCTGCCTCCCCTGGTGCTTTTTTCATTGCCGTTGTATGATGAGACCAGCGAGCCTAAATATCATATTTACGTGAAACTAGTTATTTAGAGACTATGGATGGCGAGGATAAATGTAATAAAGGGATCTACAAACATTACATTGGTGACATACAGTGAGATGGTGCAGGCATGCGCTTAGGGCCCGCTTTCCAGCCAGTTTCTGTGGGGTGACACATTCTGAGGTGAGGCAGAGCTCATCTGTGCCTCACCTCACCACACAGTAACTGGCTTGAGCGCGCTCACAAAATAAGTGCCCGCGTTAAATTAGTGCCCGCGCTCCAGCCAGTTACTGTGGGCTTACGTGAGGCAGAGCTCGTCCCTGCCTCACTTCTCATCGCTCCCATGTAGTTGTAGCGGAGCTCGGCCAATTTGCTGATTTTGACTATAAAAAGCGATTGGAATCATACAGAAATCACATTTACAACACAGATCAGTGGAGACATTTTATTATTATTACTATTTAGTTTTTCTTTAGTTGTTTTTCCGTTACATTGGAGTATGACTGCACGTCACTGATTATTATGGTGGTGAGAATAACTGATCACGATCATTTGATGAGCTGATAACATTCAAACAGGTCTAACAGGTTTATTAAAGTTGATTTGATGAATTATTAACATCTGCTGCCTCCTCCATATGTGGTGTCAAAGCAGCAGCATCTTATAAGGATGTCATTGCTCAAAGTGTAAGGCTTTGTTATTAAGATGCCATTCTCACTTAATTTATTCCAAGATCTTTATATTGACCCCATCCTGTCAAACTGCGATACAACAGTCTTTGCATAGCACACTCACACATACACGTATCTATATTGGTAAGCTCTGAAACACGTTGCAGATCATACCTTCAGAATTCAATTTACGATCTGAAATGAAACCCCTTTGCAGGCCTTAGCTGCTTTGGAAGTGAAGTGGGAGATGGTGTCTCTTGTACTTTCCCTCACTGATGTCGTTGCCTTATTAAGCTGTAATATGAATTGTATGGATGCTTTTTAAGAGGAGTGGGGGAGGCCGTTGAAGCCTTATTAGCTTTCCCTTGAGGTTACATGTAAGTAAGACGCTGACGCTGTAGTCAAATAAAAAATCTGCCAAGGAGCCGGTGTAGAGAACATGGAGCAGTGCAGAGCTACAGACAGTCAGGCTAGAATGTCAGAGGGCCGCAGAACAGAGAGATGCAGATGACTCTTCAGGGCAGGAAACAGCAGCTGTATTATGACCATCAACAAAAACCTGTACCGTGCCATTCAAAAGCCATGCAATAGAGTTTTGCACCAATTATGTATTTGTGTATGGGATTTTTCCATCATTACATGTCACTTGTTATACGCTTTTATCCAAAGCTACTTACATACTCAATACTGTGGGCAATCCCCACAGGAGCAATTTGGGGTGAAGTGTCTCAGGGACAGTGGCGGCCATTAATAGCACTTAATGACTGACTGAATGGAAATGAACGAAAAAAGCGATCATGAAAATGTTTCAAATTAATTAATAAAATGATTTTTGACCACTTTGTTGTTCAGATATATCACATATTTGTAACTAAATTAAACATGAATTGAAACAAAACACAGTATAAACTGAGGAGTGACTCCCGTGAGTTTCATGTGTTTTCTTCACTCCGCTGGGAAACTGCTCTCATGTCAAGAAGCATCAGATCAGTGCATGCGCTGCATCGTCCAATCAGTGAGCGATACACTGTATGGGGGCGGGGCGAGTGTCTGAGGATTTCATCGGAGGATGGTCTGGTGGTTCCTCGGTTATCGCTCCTCCGTTATCGCTCCTCGATCCTCGGGCAAAAATAAGAGCCATGGGACGCTACTCAAGATGGCGCAGACAAATCAACTTCCAGTGAGACCGAGGAGCGAGGAAGTTAAAAATAAGAGAAGTGAGACGCAGCCTCTGTGTCATGGGCGCGGGAAGGGGGGTGCTGAGGGCGCTGCAGCACCCCCTAGCGGCGGGCAGGGGGTGCGGAGCTCCCCTGTCTGAATTATTATTTGACGGTTATTGCTGCTCCCGCTGTGCATAATCTGTGTAATATGTAGCCAATAAAGCTAGCTGCACTAACGGAACTGTTTGTTCCACAACAAGCTGGAGGAGAGCTCTCCTCTCAGACTGAGAGGCTCAGGTGAGCTAAAGGACTCTCTGAGTGTTTAGATAGTTAACTTTAGTCTAAGTTATCTCAGTGGGTCTCAAACGGTTTGGTCATAAATTATTCAAAAGATTATTTCCGCGGCACACATGATCATTATAGTTATACAAAAAATGTGAGAATAAATGAAAAACAGTTATGAAATACTATATGGCAGTAAAACAAGAATACAGTTTGAAAGGGGAGTGATTTGTAAAATATCCATAAAGAAAAAGAACATCTGCTTAACTTTGTGTTTCATCTGGGTGTTGAGAGATGTATCCATAGATCTCTTAATGTTGCTCTCAAAGTGCACCAGATTGATGCTTTTAACTTCAATATATATTCAATATCCAGCACCTCAGCACCCCCACTCAAAATACCTTCCCGCGCCTCTGCTCTGTGTATTTGTGAATGAAGCCCCATCTCATGGTTAAATCCTGCAATTGAACAAATGGGGAAATCTGGCAACGCCCTCTCAGGAAATAGTGGGAGGGCTTTAAAATCCCAGCCACTGGGATCCGCTGGGTTTCTGGTTGGAATCCGCTGGGTGGAGCGCATTCTAGCGTGCTACATCTGTATGTGAGGTCCACCCCCAAATAAAGCAGGTTCACATGGATAGGATACTAGATACGTTTGCCAGGCATTTTACACAACACATTTTCTTGGATTTGTTAACACCATAGTCCTAACAAAATATTTGTAGAAAAGGCAGGAAAAGGGATTCAAATCGAGAAAAATGTTCATTGCCCACAGACCCTCTGTTTTGTGTCCCCCCCACTTCTCAAACCAAAGTTACACCCTTGCTTACACTAATGATGATTTTATAGATTGGCCATTCTTTAAGGTTTCTTAATTAAATATGCTATGCTGCTGCTTCTATCCACAGCAGTACATTGCTTCACTCCCGTACTGTTACTGCTGCCTGTTTTTCCTAACTGGGGGAGTGTACTTACTATAGATAAGTACCTCATAAAATCCCACTTCAAAACATTTGGACCATCCCTTTAATATAAAGAGTGGTTTACAGCCCATACCAGGAAGGTAACACTTTTCCTTTCACCCACTCTTCCACATAGAGATTATTTTCCTCATGGAGGTGTAGAGTTTATGACCAGTGACCAGAAAGATGGACACAATGCAATCTGGATGAGTGGACATCTTTTTTTGCAGAAAATTGTCAGGGATGAATCAGGAATGTCATTTCATCAGTGTTTTCCAAGAGAAGACAGAAGTTGATGTGAATGAGAACCAGAGCAAAACAAATGAATATTACTAGAATATTTATATATGTAGCTGTTTTATAAATGCATAGTTTTATAATGCATCATTTGGATATCTTAAGTTTAAAAATGACAAGCAAATGCAGTATACAATAGCATAATTGTAGCTTTTCAAGTCAAACACTTGCCGTGTATAACAATTAAAGTGGACAATTTGATTGACAGATGGTTTCTCCAATCACCTGCTGCTTATTTTTAAATGAACTGCCCTTTTTCCAAAGAGGCTCTAATGATGGCTTCTGAAATGATTCTCTGTAAATAAACCATTTAGCTTCTTCCTGCATTATCTCCTGTTAAGCCCCACGGACCCTTCGGCGGGTCCGAAACCACAACATCTGCAAGCAACAGTGTCTGAGGGCTTCTTAAGATTTAATAAACTATGAATGTTTCATATCCATGTAACGGGAAGAAACTCAGCTAACTGATGATTTTTTTTATTTTTAGCAAAAGAAAACACAAGACTAACGCTGAGCCTCTGAATTAGCCCTGAGCGAAAAAATGCTAACGCCGTTAGCACAGAAAACACGGCATAACACCCTTATTACTTATCGTAACTGCACATCCAACCCATCGATTAGCATCGTGAGAGTACACAGAATCGATAGGTATCTATATCATCACTCCATGATCAGAACTTGCGACATTAGAATCAAAAACAGACATCACAACACGTGGCCTTAGGTAGCTAAAACGGCAATATGTCTTACCTGTGTGGTAGTTTGGTCAAAAGTGGTCTTCAATGGCATTAAAACGATAAAAACGCTGCTGAAGGTTAATCCAATGGTTAATCCAATGTGTCTGTGTCCCTTTGAAATCATTTCTGATAATCCATAAGCAATAAACCTACTTTTAAGTTTTCAGATTTCAGAGCAATGGTAACGTTGGTGTGTATGTGGAAATCCCCCTTCGATTATATTGGCTCTAACGGTTAAAAAGAGATGTCAATCATCAAAATCGACCAATAGGTTCCAGAGAAACGGCAAATACGCCCATTTCCACCCAAATGACCCCAGAGGGTTTTTTGTTGTGCTAAACCTCTCTAAAAAGGTCAAATGTCACTTGTTTTGCATCAATCTTGATACAGGGTACTTATTATTTAGGCAACCAAACAACATTCTGTTGTGAGAAGTCTTTTTTGCATTGATGTCAACTCTCATATTCCATCTTTCACTGACACCTGATTAAATAAGAAGCTAATTAGTTACACATGCTCTTTAAAGGAGTTGCTCAGCAGCCAATAATAAGAAACTTCAGGCTGGTCAAATCCCTGGTGGGGTGTAGTTTCAGGTTTTCAACCTGCAAAACAAGCATGAAGGTTCGGAATCTAACCCTAACTTGAACCTTGGAATCATTTATTCCAATTACCCATAATGGATGACCTCTTGCGACACAGATGTTTGTGTGCCCTGTGGGTTCCCCCTTCAATACAGCCTTGTTTAACCTCTTAAGCACTGGGCCTATTTTTCATGCCTCAGGCTCGAAAATGCCATGCCCAGAATGAATGAGTATTTCTTCCCAACTAAAAGGGGTATATGAATAATATTTGTTATCAAAGCAATAATACACCTGTGAGTTGACTGTAGAGGTGTCAGAATCAATTGAGATGTTGCTGTGTAAATTCAGATTGAACATAGTAAAATGTAAATTCTAATCTCCGCCTTTATAGTGAAAACCACCCTTGAATGATGGAATAGTTGCCCAAAACCTTTAGGGATCCAAACCATAATATATCATAAGTACCCTGTGTCAAGATATATGCTAATTTAGTGAAACTTGAAATGTTTTAGAGAGGTTTAGAACAGGTAGGTCCAGGTGGACTCACCAAATGGTGCCATTTGCGTACATTTGGTTACTATCAGTGCCATTTGACCTTTCTCAGGTACCACACTGTAAAACTCATTGTATTTAATTGAAATATCACTAAGTATTCATTTCATCCAAATACAACTGTTTTTGACCTTTTTGGAAAATTCATCATGACCTCTATACCTTTTTTCGCAAAACAAAGCGTAATGGTGCGCCAGCTGGCAGTCAGACCTATACATTACGCAAGGCCGTATCTCTGGAACCCATTGGTCAAATTGGGTGATTGACACCTCTTTGTAGCCGTTAGAGCCAATAGAATCGAGGGGCAGTTCATAAATCAATGTAAACATTACCATTGGTCAGTTAGAATGACACAGCATGCCCTAAACCAGACGCCCCGACCTGCTCAACAATATACCCTGTTTATTACGAATAAATGTAATGATGGATTATCAGTAATCATTTCAAAGTGAGAGACATTGGATTAACCTTCAGCAGCATTGTCATGCCCTTGAACACAACTTTTGATCACAAAACAGCAAAGGTAAGACATATGGCTGCTAGTTCAGTGAGTTTTTTCTTTCATATGACATTTCGTTTGTGCAAATAGCATGAAGTAGAAAATTAGCTATCGCCAAGTATGTGCTAACGGTGCGTTAGCATGTTTTCGTTAAGTGCTGATTTAGACGCTTGGGGTTGGAATTGTGTTTCGTTTAGGTAAAAATGGTTATTATCGTCTGTTTCTTCCCGTTAAGTGGGTATGCCACATTAATAGGTTGTTAAATGTTACAGGGTGTCCGCAGGGTCTTTAAAAGTTTATAAATCAATTGAGCGAAAATGAAGGCTATTAAAAAGTATTAAACGGCATTTTCCAAGGTATTACATTTTGTAGCTTGTTTCCAATAAGTATATAAATGGTCCAAAGAGGTTGTGTTCTACAGTCTGCCTGAATGTAATCATGGCGTAGGTGTGTAGTGTGATTCTGTGTAGTTTATTGATGGCATCCCGTTGGGTTTGATGTCATCTGAACAGGACATCGCACGCTCACTGCTTGATAGCGCGAAGCTCCGTTTACGCCGGTTGTTAAACAACATCGTTATGGGGAAATGCAAGTCTGCGTCCAAATGGTTGGAAGATAAGCAGGAAGGACAATCAATACTGTATATAGTCAATGTGAGGTAAAGTGTGTCGCCAAGGTAACCGGTTAAAACTCAAAGTGGCGATGAGGTCTTAAAATGTATGGAAAGGGTCTTAAAAAAGGTCTTAAAAGGTATTACATGTGACTTCAGGACTCCTGCATATACCCTGTGTTAAGAAGCCCTGAGATGGTCTTTCTTACAAGATGCTGCGTCTGCCCCTGGTACCCGGGGCAATCAGGCTCAAGAGGTTAATAAGGGTGAAGGGTAGAGTGCCTCATTGTAACCCTCAGGCTTAGCCATTGGGGGGGGGGTTCAAAAGCAGGAAGTATCGTCCCAATTTCAGCAAGTCAGGTTTCTTTCCCCTACAGTCTCCAATGACTTCTTAGATGGCTCTGTGTAAATACCATCCGCCCTATATAGTTAGCTTCTACATGCATTGTCTCTTAGATTAGAGGTCTAAACAGTTTTTCTGTGAGATTTGAGGCTTCTACACAATATTGTGCTGTTACTATTTTGTACTTGTTTGCTTTGATGATAACTCTCATTCTCTATCCACTACTAAGGCATCCATTTACATCCGCCCCTTATGCTCTGTCAGAGTTGTTTAGCAGCCAATAATAAGCAACCCTGTCCTGGCCAAATCCCTGGTGGAGTGTAGTTCCAGTCACCTACAAAGCATGCATGTTTAGCATGCTAACCCTAACCTTGGATTCTTCTGATAACCTTTGTTTTTCTGTTTTCCTAATTAAGCTATAAAGTAATCTTTCACAAGTGCCTTAAGCTGTGGGTTTGTGTAATTTGGCAAGAGTATTTCAATTACCAGCAGTGGATTACCTCTTTAGGCACAGCTCTGTGTGTGCCCTGTGGGTTTCTCCCTTTAAGTATCTAAATACAACAGTGTTTCATAAGGGTGAAGGGTTGAGTTTCTTATTGTAACATCACCCTCAGGCTTTGCCATGGGGGGGTTTCAAAATGCAGCAGAAAGTATCATCACAAGGAAACCTCGTATCACCACAGTAGCTGTGTTTCCCATACGTTAAAATATCCCATCCCTTCCTATCGGCTGCTTAATTTAATTTACACTACGTCTTACATCTGTTATCAATATTTTCTGGCTCCCAGGGTCATATGTATTACCTTCTCCTGGGGAACAGTAATAAGGCAGATATGATATTAAAGATGGGTGTTTTATCAGTGGAGTACACAGTCATCATATATATATATATATTGCTTCAGGCTTTTCAATATGTAATGCTCAACTTTTCACAGTACCGAAGCAGAAAATGAATGCTGCTGATTCAGAGAGATTATATTTGTGTGTGCGATTATTTGGCATCTGCACATTGAGATACTGTGTGTGTGTGTGTGTGTGTGTGTGTGTGTGTGTGTGTGTGTGTGTGTGTGTGTGTGTGTGTGTGTGTGTGTGTGTGTGTGTGTGTGTGTGTGTGTGTGTGTCGGCCAATCGAGTTTTAGCTCTTTACAATACTGAACTCCACCTGAATAATGATTTTCTTAAGGCAAGTTTTAAGCCACAGGTTTTCAACAAATTATCCACAGTAGGCACAAATACACACAATGCCTTGACTATAAATCAGATTTTTCCTATGCTAAGCATGACAACATCTGCTTATACCTCAATAAAAAAGCAACAGGACAAAAAACAATTAAAGCAGTGTTGGTGTTATTGTTAATAAACCACCATTACATCCCAGTGATTTATAATGTGGCTTAATGACTGTTAGCATTAAATGTGACTTTGAAAAATGACATGGTGGGCATTTCCTGAATTCATCAGGCTTGAAAGTGTCCGTGATGGTGTGAGCCAAAAAACAGACAAATTAAGTAAACAGATAAATTGCCTTAATGTTTGCTGTCGAGCCAAAGACCAAATTCAGCTGATTCAATCAAAGGCATGATGCTTTTCTTAAAATGTTCTTAATCCGTCATAAGAAGTTTCAACTTTATTCTTATTACATAGTACAGGTTTCTCTGCATTTGACCTATCATAGTGTTTAGAGCAGTGGAGCAGTACAGGGAACGGTGCCTTGCTCAGGGACACCTCGGTAGCACTTGGTCTTGCCGGGACTTGAACTGGTGACCTTACAGTTGCCAAGCCAACTCCCTATGGACTTCGCCACCTGGACTGCTATTTAAAGGCCCGGACACACCAAGCCGATTTTGGCCGTAAGGCCGACGATGAGCGTCGACACACCATACTCAGATTGGTGTGTCCCGCACCGTCGTGTCTTTTCAGCCGTGCCAAAAAGGGTCGGCCAAAGGCAGTCGCAAAATAAATCACTCTGATTGGCTGTTCAGCTAGCGAATCAGTGCATGAGAAGTGAAACGGAAGTGAGGGACCCAAACAAACTATTAAGAAGGGCGGTGATGGCGAAGTCCATAGGGACTTGGCTTGGCAACTGGAAGGTCACCAGTTCAAGTCCCGGCAAGACCAAGTGCTACCGAGGTGTCCCTGAGCAAGGCACTGTTCCCCACACTGCTCCCCGGGCGCCGTGCAAAATGGCAGCACACTGTTCCTAACACTAGGATGGGAGGGATTAATAAAAGTCCATCTTAATCTTAAATGTGAGATTGCATTTAACTCCAGCTCTCGACACAGGTTCTGGAAAGCCCCGTGAGCTTCTCGCTGTAGAGTGAAAATGGAACGCACACGCTATTTGTTGTTTGTTTATATCACGCAGTCTGTTCTTCTTCTCTCGGTTATCACGCAGTCTGTCTTCCGGTTGTTGCCTCTTTTGAAAGACGAATACACACTACCGCCGCCTGCTGGTAAGGAGAGTTATTGCCACTCACGCATGCGCAGTTCGTACGTGCTTCTTGGCCGTCGGCTGAAGTCTTTGCGGTGTGTTCCAGTGCGACACATGGCCAAAACGCAGAGGCGCGAGGCGACACAACAGTCGGGGTCCGTCTTGTGTCAGCTTTTTGGTGTCAGATTGGTGTGTCCGGGCCTTAAGGCGAGACACCCCAGGTGAATAGGGTAATTTCTTTAACTTAAAGATATCAGCAAGACATTTCTCCAGTTAATAACTTACAATAAGACAATTGTTTTTTGTATTACAAGTTTCTGAAATAGCATGTTTAAATATAGAAATGAGCCATTATCTCATTAAATATGCGCATATTTTAATACATTTCAGGAACAAAATTCTTGTTTCATTTTGTAGTCATATTAGTATCTAAGGCTTTTACAGAAGGGATTTTGGATATCTCTTTTTATCACTCCATAAATCAGAAAATACCCACAAAAGAACACTTGCCCTTTATTTTGTCCCCAACTATATAAAAAAAATCATAATACACAGCTTAACCCCTTTAAAGTAACAAGCGTTGCTCAAAGTAAGGCTATCAGATATACATGTTCATGAAACTCAATTCAGAAGGTAAGGACAGAAACCGCAGCACAATCTAACACATGTTAATATAGAAACATAAAACAATCCAAAATGAAATGTGTTAAAGTAATTTAAATCTGAATATATGCTCTCACAATTAAGTATATAAAGCAAAGAGAGACTTGTGGACTTTGTCCGACTCTAAAAAAAAATTGGTTTCTTTGTGTTTGGGATTTAACCCTGTTTAACCCCTGCCCGCGGAATTAGCACTATGCGAAAAAATGCTAACGCACAGAACTCAGGGTAGAAATATTTTTACTCTTCATCGGTTCTGCACAAACAAGATATCAAATGAAAGCTGAGATTCCACAGGTTACAATGGTATAAGTATCATCACTCCAAAACTCAGGGGAGCTTTATGGGGCCAAACTCAGGGGAGCTTTACGGGGCCAAAACGGCAAATACGTCTTAGCTTTGTTGTTTTCTGATCAAAAGTTGTGTTCAATGGCATTAAAACGCATACAACGCTGCTGAAGGTTAATCCAATGTCTCTGTGTCACTTTGAAATGATTACTGATAATCTATCATCATATTCACAATTCACAAAGGGATTAAACTGTTTAAAACACATGCTCAAAGTAAGCCGGATTTTGCCGATGTGTTTATGTGGATTCAAAAGTCGTAAATAATCTACAAAATGGAGGAGACCGATCTTATCGGAGCAACTGTGACAAATAATCCAACTGAAACCGGCATGGACAATGACTATGTTTTAAAAATGCGCTTATCCAGAAAAGCCTGGTTTGGACACTTTACGGGCAGACGAAACATTTCTATTAAAGAAAGAATTTTACATTTCTGTCTTTTTATGCCTTTAATAGCTACTAACTTGAATTATTATTCAAATTAATTAATCAATTATTTTGTATATTTTATTGTAATGTAGAGACAAGGCATGTCATGTATCATGTATTGCCTTACAATTATATGTAAAAAAAAAGTCTAAATATTATATTTGGCCTCAAATCATCTGAGGCCTGGCGCCCCCACTGCGATCTTTGGCGCCCCCCAGGTTGGGAACCACTGCCATAGACCATTACCTATTAATTTCGAAATTACATACTGTAGATATGGTGTGAGAGGAGTAGTTATAGATTGGTTAAAAAGTTATTTAGATAACAGACAACAATATGTACAATTTGCTGGTAGTACATCGGAGTGTATGAACATAGAATGTGATGTCCCACAGGGCTCGGTTTTAGGGCCTAAACTTTTTATTTTGTACATCAATGACATGTGTGAAACGTCAACATTATTGCAATTTGTGTTGTTTGCAGACAACAGCAATGTATTTTGTTCAGGAGATGATTTAAACATGTTAGCAAAGTGTATTGGACATGAAATGGTCAAACTTAAAAGATGGTTTGATGAAAATAAGTTAACCCTAAGTTTATGGTTTTTGCTAATAGAAAAAAAGATGAAAACATTTCCATTGATGGAGTTTTTATTGAAAGGGTTTCTGAATTTCGATTCTTAGGTGTGACGCTGGATGAAAACCTGACATGGAAATCACACATAGCACATGTTAAAACGAAAGTGTCGGAATATTTCTGTTCTAAACAAGGCAAAGTATTTGCTAGATCACAAGGCATTGAGGATGTTGTACTGTTCACTCATTTTGCCATTTTTCATTTATTGTATAGAAGTGTGGGGCAACACGTATATGAGCAACATAAAGCCATTGTCAATATTACAGAAAAGGGCAGTAAGAATAATTCATAAAGCTGATTCAAGAGAACACACCAACAGACTGTTTTTTAAGTCAGGACTCTTGAAACTCAAAGACATAGCTGAGCTGCAGACATTATCAGTAATGCACAAAGCAGAATGTTACCAGCATATTTACAACAGTTGTTTGTTTTTGGATCAGACAAGGAAGACCACAGAAGGAAATGTAGCATCCTTATGCTACTCTTAAGCAAATGTGTATTTCGGTGGTTGGTGTAAAATTGTGGAATTCTCAACAAAAGGATCTAAATAATTGTATATGTATTTTTCAGTTAAAGAAATCGTATAAATTAAGAAAGATGGGACTATATGAAGCAGAATGTGAATAAGTCTAGGTACTCTGGTCCTGCACTGCTAAATATGTTTTCTTTATTTGCAGGTCCCATTGTTATTGTTATTATTATTATTATGCTTTCCACCTTCTTCTCCAGTAGGACTTAGATGAGGGTGTTGCACTTTTCCTTTTCCTTATACATGTGATGTTTTGGTGTTGTTGTTTTTTGGTGTTGTTTTGTTTCTTTCCGTTAACCGTCAAGTGGGAAATAAGTATTTTTTGTGTTTCTCTTAGTATCCTAAGACACTGTTATGTTTGGCTCATTTATTATGAAGGGCAGACCATCTATTTCTATTTATTTAGAAAGGGGCAGGTCATGTAAGATTGTTTTCTTCTCCCTGCTCCTTTTCGCTCAATGGTGTGTTGTAGAGACATGTTTTGTTGGCAATTATTGTACATTGAGTTTTGCGTACCATGAGCGGGACAAATAAAAATGAAATGAAAAAAAACGTAATGTATTGAACACATTCCGAAACAAAGCAGATAAGACAGAACTAGACTCAGACATAATACTAATTGTTGTTGAAACCTTTTGCGCTGTTTGCTGTTGCTGCAAAATGGAAACTTTGTTGATTGTCTGTTCCAACTGGCCACTGGAATCAGATAATTAATATAAGTTGAAGTTCAATTACAGTTTAAATATAGTTTAACACTCTTTATTAAACTGCTTCAAATTATTTCTCATGTCAACCAATTGGTATTCTTAGACGTTACTACAATTCTAATAGTTGTTAAACTACTGACAGGTTTTTTGAAACCGAGCTTATGAACAACAGAGTAAAGGTCGCTGGTTAAGCCAGGATCAATATATTTGTTGAGGTTTTTATTGTGTGCATAATAAATGTGTTAAATGAATTGAGCAATTTTTTAAAAGTATAATGTTGCAATCTCTTTAAGATCAGTAATTACAGTTAAAAAATAGATGTTGTTTTCCAAAGGCCTCTCCTTCACAGGCCCACACTTTAAATCATGAGACTTTCAAATCATGACAGACAGAGATCAGTATCACTTTGTGTTGCAAGCTAAATGTCAAATGTATTTAATTAATTAATAATTAATAATAATAAATTAATATTTTCTGATTATAAAGTATTGAATAATAAGGTATTTCTACTATTATTGCAGATCATCAGCAATCAGGCTTAACAACACTACTCTTCAATGTATTACCCATGCACAGACAGACCTAAAATGATGCTTCAACTGGATGACTAAATATACTATATGACTGGATTCATTTCAGTTTTGGCCCAAAACAAATATTTATAATAATTCATATAACAATTATGTAGCATATTTGATCCTCAAATTAGAGAAGTATAATTTAAAGAAATGGATATTCTATATTCAACATTAGATAAACACAGAAGAACCCTTTCAAAGAACCACAAGTAGATGTTCAGGGCCCAGGAGTTCAAAACTTTTAATCCCTATCTGATCAGATCAGATTTGGATTTTGGAGAGTTCAAAACCAAAAAACAGGATTAGGATCACTTTGATATCCGATCAGATCAGGAAATCCAATCCAAGCTTTAATCTGGATCAAATCTTCAAAACGGGTAGTTCAAACCGACAACACAGGATTGGGATCAGTTTGATCCCAATCAACTGGGTTATCCTGATCCCACCAGAGGGGTGGATATCCAGTGGATTACCAGAGCAAAATGTACTGTACCATTTATTTTAAAATATGTTTCAATTTAAATAAAATGGCAAAGTTTGTTAACTGAAATAATACACCATTTTTAGCCTTCATGGGAAATACATTTGATTTTTTCCATTTTTTTCTCACGTTTGTGGTGGCCTATTTTGTTTTCAACCAAATGTTGATGACATAAATGTTTATGCTCATAAAAGTATCACAGCAAAGATTGTCAATCACAAATGTAATTTAGATTAAAGTAAAAATATCTTCAACAAAAAAAAAGTCCATCATCTGTCATCACCTTTCAAAAGTAATTGCGGACAATAGATGTCTCTGCAATGTGGTCTCTTGTCTTCCTTGTATTATTGTTCATATCCACTAGATGGCGCTCGGTAGGATTAAAGCACTGATATTCAGGATCTAGTCATCTTGAAAAGTCGTAATCTGGATCAGGCTGATTTCTCAACCGCACTTGCTAGCGTTACACACACATCCTATGCACAGCGTATGCTTCAAACAAGTCTGATAATTGTATAACACACACCTTTTTATAACACATCTAAAAAATGCATTTGAATCTGGAATACTCAGAAGAACCATGAGGATTTGGCAAATTAAACTAATGAAGGTTTTATAAAATAGTGTAGTGCAAGTGAAGTATTTAAAGGAAAGAACAAAAATAAATGTGTTTTTATTTCACCACCAACAAAGAATGCATGTATTACGATTGCTGCACGTCTCAGTTTAAAAGCAGGGTTCTGTGAAAGTTTGTCAATTGGTCGACTTGTTTTACTGGTTTTACCATTGAGTAATTCCCGGCTACGGGTTTCAGCTCTAGTTCTGTGTACCCTGTGTACTTACCTCGTTCTGTTTTTATTGCGCCCCACCTGGACGTTCTGCAGGAGGCGTTTGACATGTCGAACGGTTACGAAGAGCACATGGGAGGGGACGAGAGGAAGGACTCCAAGACCAACGTGATCGTGAACTACCTGCCTCAGAGCATGTCACAGGACGAGCTGCGGAGCCTCTTCAGCAGCATCGGAGAGGTGGAGTCCGCCAAGCTGACAAAGTTGCAGGTATGCTACTCTCTGAAGTGATAAGACCTGTGACAGACCAGAGGGACCTGAGCTGGATCTCTTATGATCCTGAGTTTATACCTTAACTGGATCCCTTATGATCCTGAGTTTATACCTTAACTGGATCCCTTATGATCCTGAGTTTATACCTTAACTGGATCCCTTATGATCCTGAGTTTATACCTTAACTGGATCCCTTATGATCCTGAGTTTAAATGCTTTTGACTAGTGATTGCCTTGAAGTAAATATTTAAGCTGCAAGCTGGTTTTGATTTTATAGTTTGATAAAGGAGATTAACTAATGGTTAAATGTTAAAACATATTAGTTTAAATAAATGTTTTTGCTATTATGTACGTATCTGTGATTTTATGTGTTCATTATTATGCTTTTGACAAAAGATGCTCCAAACACTGACTAGAGATGATATGAGGTTAAATTGTTAACATAGGTTCAGGAGCATGGCCACGCCTAAAACTCCGTCTCGAACCACGGCCACCCCTATTTATATCCGGCAAAACTTCCGGCCACTGCTCGTCTCCATCCTTTCAAGGACTGACAGCCAGACCGTGATTCACGCCGCGCGTCGTCACGGTTCAAACAAGCTAAACGCTACCACGAGAACATTCAACTTACCATGGATCCCGAACTGCTGATCAACTCACCGGAGTCAGACGAAGATCTCTTCGACATCGGCTACCCGCCATCCACGTTTCAGCAGCCGGATCTAAGCCAAGCATCCGAACGGAGCCGCGTGCGCTCGGCAATCAGTGTCCCACACACCAGCCGCCACCGCTTCCACTCAAGCTCCCCCAACGAGACACCTCCAACTCCAGACAGGTCCCAGGCTTCGTCTACTCCGCCAGCGAGGGCAAACAACCGGGGCCACAACAGGCACAGCCAGCTCCAATCTCCCCACCAACGGCAGCCTGCCTCATTAGCAGCCCCCGGCCACTCGCAGCGGCGCACTCGACATGCCTCTTGGACGGAGCCCGAACTCAGGAGGTGGACAGTCATTCAACTCCAACGTTCCCTGAAAGAAAATGGCATCCACTTTCACCGAAATGACAACAAGGCTAGTCTGTTCAACCTCTACAAAGCCTACAGCAGCACAACGGCAAGAACAACGACACACACAGCTCTTCCTGCTCCAGAGCCAACCACCGCGCGGCGCGCGCGAACCACGGGTCGTGACGTCACAGGCCTCCGTCCTCCTCCTCGGACACAGCCCGACTCACCAGCGCCCCCTGGTGGGGGCCGGGTCGTATTGCCGAATGTCGCAGCTCATGTCAACCTTTCTCTCATCCCCGCGCTCACAGGCTTCACGAAATCCCCTTGCACATACATCCCTTCATCCCTCCATCCCTTCTTCTTCTTCTTCTCTACCTTCAGCAGTCCACAGCAACCCAGCTTCTGCTTACCTTCCTCCTCTAGCAGCTAACCCCGTAGCAACAGCGCCTCACCCAGTAACCCAAGGGGCCATGCTACATGCTAACCCATTAGCTGACTCTTAAGGCCCTGACACACCAGGCCGATTTCGGCTGTTTTCGTAAGTCGGGAGACGAAGCGTGTCCTGTCGCCCAAACTCAATTTGGTGTGTCCCGCACCGTCGACCGTGACACGCCTTATTTGGACTGCCTGTCCCGATGCATGGCCGATTCAACATGTTGAATCGGCCATGCATCGGGTCTGGCAGTCGGACCGAATCAGTGCATGAGAAGCGAAACGGAAGTGAGGGACGTAAACAAACGATTTAAAAAGGCACACACAGACTGATATTCATTTTCATTTCATCATGGCGATCTGGAATGACGCAAACGAAGACCTGCTCATCACATTGATCCAGGAGAGGCCAGCTCTGTACGACATCACAGAGAAAAGGTACTCGAAAGTGAAAACCGGACTCTGGCGAGAGATTGAAACGCAACTTGGTTTCTCGGGTAAGATTATATTTTTCATCAATTGAGCTCTTTAGCAGATATTGTTGGCTTTTTATTGTTTGCCAGCGTACAGTGACGTTAACGTGAAATGTAATTTGTTATTTCAACCTTGTGTTTTGTTGTTATCTTGTTGCTAGCTGTTGCTAGCTGTGCAGTTTGGCACTGCATATAGATATGAATTGGACATGCTAACTAGCCACAATGGTTACATCGTTTATTTGTGTGCTTCAGAGAAAGAGCTGAGGAAGAAGTGGGATTCTCTGCGAACCCAGTACACCCGGTACAGGAGACTTGCCCCTTCGGGTAGCTGTGGAGCACCAAAGACGGGCAGACAGCAGTGGATCATAACCAGGCTGCAGTTTGCACACGCTATTTGTTGTTGTTTATATCACGCAGTCTGTTCTTCTTCTCTGTCTTCCGGTTGTTGCCTATTTGTAATGACGAATACACACTACCGCCGCCTGCTGGTAAGGAGAGTTATTGCCACTCACGCACTGAAGTCTTTGCGGTGTGTTCCCGTGCGACACATGGCCAAGACGCAGGAGAACACCGCGACGCAACAGCCGACGTCGGCGAGTCCTCTGGTGACTGCTTGGTGTGTCAGGGCCTGTACCCAGTACCTTCTTTCCCAACTGGTCTATCATTTCCCCCCCTCCCCGTCCCCCCCATCCCTACCCCATCCCTTCCCCAACACCCAAATGTTTTTCCTCCCCGTGCAACCAGCTACACTCTAGCCACAGCAACACCACCCATCCACGTCTGACATGTTGCAGCTCATGCCAACCTTTCTCTCATCCCTGTGCTCACAGGCTTCACAAAGATCCCCTTGCATATACATTCCTTCATCCCTCCATCCCGCTCCGGTCTCTCTCTCTGACCCTCGCAGTGAGCACACGCTCCGGTCTCTCTCTCTCTCTCTGACCCTCGCAACGAGCAGACGCTCCGGTCTCTCTCTCTCTGACCCTCGCAGTGAGCAGACGCTCCGGTCTTTCTCTCTGACCCTCGCAGCGAGCAGGCGCTCCGGTCTCTCTCTCTGACCCTCGCAGCGAGCAGACGCTCCGGTCTCTCTCTCTCTCTCCGACCCTCGCAGCGAGTAGACGCTCCGGTCTCTCTCTCTGACCCTTGCAGTGAGCAGGCGCTCCGGTCTCTCTCTCTGACCCTCGCAGCGAGTAGACGCTCCGGTCTCTCTCTCTGACCCTCGCAGCGAGTAGACGCTCCGGTCTCTCTCTCTCTGACCCTTGCAGCGAGCAGACGCTCCGGTCTCTCTCCCTCTGACCCTCGCAGTGAGCAGGCGCTCCGGTCTCTCTCTTTGACCCTCGCAGCGAGCAGACGCTCCGGTCTCTCTCTCTCCGACCCTTGCAGTGAGCAGGCGCTCCGGTCTCTGCCTTTCTGACCCTCGCAGCGAGCAGACGCTCCGGTCTCTCTCTCTCCGACCCTTACAGTGAGCAGATGCTCCGGTCTCTCTCTCTCCAACCCTCGCAGTGAGCAGATGCTCCGGTCTCTCTCTCTCTGACCCTCGCAGCGAGCAGACGCTCCGGTCTCTCTCTCTGACCCTCACAGTGAGCAGACACTCCGGTCTCTCTCTCTCTGACCCTTGCAGTGAGCAGGCGCTCCGGTCTCTTTCTTTGACCCTCGCAGCGAGTAGACGCTCCGGTCTCTCCCTTTCTGACCCTGGCAGTGAGCAGACGCTCCGGTCTCTCTCTCTGACCCTCGCAGTGAGCAGACGCTCCGGTCTTTCCCTCTCTGACCCTCGCAGCGAGTAGACGCTCCGGTCTCTCTCTCTCTGACCCTCGCAGTGAGCAGACGCTCCGGTCTTTCTCTCTCCGACCCTTGCAGTGAGCAGGCGCTCCGGTCTCTCTCTTTGACCCTCGCAGCGAGTAGACGCTCCGGTCTCTCCCTTTCTGACCCTCGCAGTGAGCAGGCGCTCCGGTCTCTCTCTCTCTGACCCTTGCAGTGAGCAGGCGCTCCGGTCTCTCTCTCTCTGACCATCGCAGTGAGCAGACGCTCCGGTCTCTCTCTTTGATCCTCGCAGTGAGCAGACGCTCCGGTCTCTCTCTCTCCGACCCTCGCAGTGAGTAGACGCTCCGGTCTCTCTCTCTCCGACCCTCGCAGTGAGTAGACGTTCGGGTCTCTCTCTCTCTCTGACCCTCGCAGTGAGTAGACGTTCCGGTCTCTCTCTCTCTCTGACCCTCGTAGTGAGCAGACGCTCCGGTCTCTCTCTCTCCGACCCTCACAGTGAGCAGACGCTCCGGTCTCTCTCTCTCCGACCCTCGCAGTGAGTAGACGCTCCGGTCTCTCTCTCTCTCCGACCTTTGCAGTGAGCAGGCGCTCCGGTCTCTCTCTCTCTCCGACCCTCGCAGTGAGTAGACGTTCGGGTCTCTCTCTCTCCGACCCTCGCAGTGAGCAGGTGCTCCGGTCTCTCTCTCTCTGACCCTCGCAGTGAGTAGACGTTCCGGTCTCTCTCTCTCTCTCTGACCCTCGCAGTGAGCAGATGCTCCGGTCTCTCTCTCTCTGACCCTCGCAGTGAGCAGATGCTCCGGTCTCTCTCTCTCTCTGACCCTCGCAGTGAGTAGACGTTCCGGTCTCTCTCTCTCTCTCTCTCTGACCCTCGCAGTGAGCAGGCGCTTCGGTCTCTCTCTCTCTGACCCTCGCAGTGAGCAGATGCTCCGGTCTCTCTCTCTCTGACCCTCACAGTGAGCAGATGCTCCGGTCTCTCTCTCTCTGACCCTCGCAGTGAGCAGACGCTCCGGTCTCTCTCTCTCTGACCCTCGCTGTGAGAAGACGCTCCGGTCTCTCTCTCAGGAAAAATAATACAAATAATAAAATAAACTTCGCTAGCCAAGCCGCCGGCCGCATCAAGCAGTTCAACCAGGGAACATACCGGGGCGCTCCGGACTCCGAGCGTTACTGCCGCATCTTCGCAGCCGGCCTTAGCATGCTTAGTCAGCTCTCCACCATCTCAAACACCTCACTCACTTTCCTCTCCATCACGCAACTTCTCAGACTTTAACCGTCTATCACCCGCAGGGAGGCAGGATGGTGTGCAACAATTTCAATGACCTAGGCTGCTATTTTTCTAGCTGCCGCCTCATGCACATCTGCTCTTTCTGCGGCGGCGCTCATGCCAGGAGCACCTGCCCTCACAACCCAACTACATCAGCAGATTGACTAGCACGGCACCTCAGCACACCCGTCAAGATAAGCAACTTAGCTACCGCCTCAGCGAATCATCCAGATAGTCTGTTTACTTTCTCACCAATGGCTTCACCCATGGTTTCCACCCAGGCATAGCAATACTGCCTGACACATCTCACATCTGCCACAATCTTCAGTCCGCTTTAACAGAACCTCACACCTTCGACATCTTACTGGCCAAAGAAGTCAAAGAAGGATTCATGATAGGCCATTCGATAGTCCCCAAACAACCACAGACTCCCCTATGTGCTCCATCTTCTCGACGACTTTCTCACGGTCACTCCACCATCCTCACCCCCCTGCCACGGGCTGAGCACACTCATACAAATATTTCGCAGACCTTGGCATTCCTCTGTGTGAAGAGAAAACCTCAGGGCCTAAAACCTCCATTGAGTTTCTAGGCATCACCCTGGACTTAATGTATTTCCGGGCTTCTCTATCCTCAGAGATAGTACAGCGCATCACCCTCCTCTTGTCAAACTACTTATAGGCAGACAGATGCACGAAACGGCAGCTGTTAGCCCTCCATGGCAAACGACTCTCATATTCACACTCCGGAGTAAAACGGATCAGCTGGGAATTTCTTTCCCCATCCACATCTTCTGCCTGAACTCTTATCCCAGCCATACGAGCCACTAACCAAAAACCTCAGCGCAAGGCAGACCCGGCGTCATGGGCGGGCCCCATGGGGCCGGGCCCGCCCATCCAGGATTTGGGCCCGCCCATCCAGGATTTGGGCCCGCTGTTTTAATCAGGGCTGAATACAACATTTTAATTGTTTTATTATTATGTTCAGTGGCGGCGCCAGGGTATACTGGGGTAGGCTACAGCCATACCAAGAAATGGCTTAGCCCCACCATGAAAAATGATTTTAAAGTAAGCAAAATAAAGTCCGCCAACTCGCGCGGAGTAAATTGCACAGACAGCAGTAAATATCGAAGACTAGAAACGGTTTGAAAACTTTTGTCACGTAGTGATCATCATCTCAATAGAACATCTTTGATAATGTCTTCTGGCCAATCAGAATCACGATAACGACGTGGTGTTGTTGCAGGAAGTCCCGACGGAGAATACTTTTTCTGTAGTACATCTCTATATACATCGATACAACATTACGTGTTGATAGAAATCAACACGTAATTAAATAAGACCCCACGGTTTGATGATTGATAGGTGTGTGAGCTGTCTTTCATTTTGACACACAGAACAATGGGGGCTATCCACCCTTATCCACAATGTAAAGTAATTCACATAGCCTCTTCCCTCTTCTCTCTGTGAGGAGCAGCAGGTTCAGCTTTCAGAACAAAGTAACACAAAACTAAAATGGCATTCATTTTTTTTAAATATGTCGTGTAGTAATAGATTTATTTATTTTCTTCTCAAGAGAGTACCAGAATGTGTATTTTATGTTAGTATTTCAAAAAATCTCCTGGGGGAGAATCTCCCCAGACCCCCCTGCAGGGGTTGGGTTTTCAGCATGTCAACTCTTTCACCTGTGGGGAAATTGCAGGATTGGCTCCAGGTCGCCCTTTTTATTTACTACAAGACAAATGTGCCTTTTTATTTCATACAGTTCAATTTGGATTGAGACAGGGAAATAATCTAAACCTCACGCGTGGCGTTTCACTATCAAGGGGGGCGTGTATGTAATTACATTGCAAATACTTGAGCCCCACCACTGTATGGGTTAGTTAGCCCTACCATAGATTACCCAACAAAAATACTCTGGAGTCGCCACTGATTATGTTTATTGTTGTTATTTGTAGGGCTTTGTCCTAATATTTATTTTTGTTTTAAACTATGTTGAAAGATTAGTTTAATAAAAAATGTTTTATTTTGCTATGAAATTCTGAATGAAAGGCTGCGCGCGAGACTGGTTTTTCGCTGGGTTGAGTCGTGTGGGTTTTTGAGTGAGATGCGGCACAGCAGCCTGTCAGTTTACTCTTGCTAGGTTAGTTTGGCTATTATCATTTATATTTATCTGCAACAATGGATATCAGGAATTGTTCACACTTGAAAGGAATATGGCAACTCAGCGCCAGATGCAGGCACATTAGAAGACATCAGTTACGTTACCAACGAGCTAGCAAGCCAGCCAGGGACAAGGGAGGCTGGCAATTATATTTTTAAGAGAAATTGACTCTCAAGCCGGCTCTCTCACAAACTCCTGCTCTGTGCGCAAGCAGACCGCTGAACATGCTCTCTGCATCGCTCAATCTCTCTCTCTCTCCATCGCTCAACCTTACTCCACCTCTCCACCCTGTGCTGCCCAAGTTGGCACAGTGTTACAAATGTGCCAAAAAAACAACCAATGGATGTAGCCTATAATAAGACCGTCAACAGCCTTATGGCAACCTATAACCCCCCCCCCCCCCCCGACAAATCTCGAGATTTCCCGGGAAATGTAATGGCGCATTACCACTGCAGCGGGTAGCCCCGTTTAAGCGTCCTTAATCGTCCTCAAGCGGCCAGGCCAGTTTTTGGTGGCCTTTCCATATAGCGTAGCACCGGCTAGCGGGTACTTTTTCCCTCTTTTTCCGGCCCCATAAAATCGTGGTTCTATCAGGCCAGGGCCAGGGCTGAACTAGTGACGTCAACACTCTCGACTGCTGATTGGTCAGAGAGAATCGTCACAAGATCGTGCGCGAGATCATCCCTAGCATCGCATATATATCTAGACGCAAGCTCGCAGCATTTTTATACACAGCATTTTTTGACGTTCCTACATCTCATTGGGGATGATAAAATCCAGCGGGAGCTCGACGGAACAACTCGAAATGTGAAAGTGTTCCAGGATGTCTCTGCACTGTAATGGAAATGCGCCACGGCCTCGGACGGCCAGCGAGGCAGCCCGAGGCCTGAGCGAGGACACTTAGGGACGCTTAAACGGGGCTACCCCGCTGCAGTGGAAATGTGCCATAAGTTTCGTGGTGGGCCCGCCCTGGTAAATCAAATGCCCGCCCAGAGACGTATGTCTGCCGCCGAGTCTGGCGCAAGGTACGATGCACACGCAACGCCTCAACACCCACTCTTTCTCACCGAAACAGGGAAAACGGCCACACGTTTCTGGTTCCAGAAATACTTCCACAATGCGTTGCTTATTTTGGGGATATGCTCAGAATACTATTCGAGCCATTCCTTCCGCATTGGCGCAGCGTCCACAGCAGCTAGACCGGGCATCTCTTATCCAACCATCTAGGCCCCCGGCCGCTCGTCATCCCAAGCGTATCACGCTTACATCCGCAACAATATCAATGATCTCAGACACGCACACACTTAAGTCAGCTGCTTTAATCCGACTCTTTTGGGGGCCCGTAATCAGCCCACGCAGATCATGCCGGAGACGGAATCCCCACTCTGAGTCTCCCACTGCACGGACCACAGCTCGTCCTCCCAGATCATCCCTTCACCCCCCTCATATCATTCACATGTTACTTCAATAAACGTACAAACATCACACTGTTGTGGCGTGGTTCCTGCTAGTGAAATTAGGTTAAATTGTTAACATAGGTTCAGGAGCATGGCCACGCCTAAAACTCCGCCTCGAACCACGGCCACCCCTATTTATATCCGGCAAAACTTCCGGCCACTGCTCGTCTCCATCCTTTCAACCCACCCTCCCTCTCCCTTCTACCCATACAGTTCCCCTTCCGACTCACACCGAGCGATACATCCATCCATCCCTTCTTCCCTCCCTCAACATCCCTTCATCCCAACATCCCAACATCCCTCCTCCCTACATCCCTCATCCCTTCATACCTCATCCCTTCATCCCAACATCCCTTCATCCCTCATCTCTTCATCCCAACATCCCTTCATCCCAACATCCCTCATCCCTTCATCCCAACATCCCTTCATCCCTCATCCCAACATCCCTTCATCCCAACATCCTTCATCCCAACATCCCTCATCCCAACATCCCTTCATCCCAACATCCTCATCCCTTCATCCCAACATCCCTTCATCCCTCATCCCTTCATCCCAACATCCCTTCATCCCAACATCCCTCATCCCTACATCCCTTCATCCCTCATCCCTACATCCCTTCATCCCTCATCCCTTCATCTCTCATCCCTACATCCCTACATCCCTTCATCCCAACATCCCAACATCCCAACATCCCAACATCCCTCATCCCTCATCCCTACATCCCTCATCCCTACATCCCTTCATCCCTCCATCCCAACATCCTCTGCCCATCAACATTTACATTTAAACTGTGCATATGTATATACTGTATATACTAACATTTTAATTCCAGGTATCGTCTGGGGGCCCGTAATCAGCCCATGCAGATCATGCCGGAGACGGAACCCCCACTCTGAGTCTCCCACTGCACGGACCACAGTTCGTCCTCCCAGATCATCCCTTCACCCCCCTCATATCATTCACATGTTACTTCAATAAACGTACAAACATCACACTGTTGTGGCGGGGTTCCTGCTAGTGAAATGTCTATTATGATTGCCTGAGCAATCATTGTGATTGAATGTTTCAATCTTAGTATGTTGTAATTGATGTTGTGTAAGTCCACACTCAAATCTGAAGATTCTCATTGATTTAAGTATTGAACAAATTATTATTAGAATATAGGTTATCAAAATTGATAAAAAGAGAGGTACAGTTGGGGAATCACTCGCCCTGCATGTCCTCCTTCGCCCTCTGACGCAGCTGACCAGCCTTGAGCGGCCGCTACCTCCCATATTATTTATATTATATATACATTTGTAATTTGCCATACAATATGTACATAGTTTTTTAAAACATTTTGTTTTTAATTGTACGTAAAGGATGTTTTTTATCCTTTGCTGTGTTTTTTGTGATTTGCTGTGTTTGTTGTGTTTGCTGTGATTTGTTGTACCGTGTTTTGTGATAAAACAATTAAAATTATTTCTATTTCTCTTGAGTTTTATTTCCTACTATAAGTGTCTTGCTTCCATCCTCTGAGGGTGTACTCAAGAACAACCAGAGCCGTTCACAGTGGTGGAAAATGTGTTCTGATTCATAAATATAGTGTAGTACTTCACTAAAACTCCACTTAAATGAGAAGTTAACGTAGTTGGTGTTGGGGAATAATTTGCCCTGCATGTCCTCCTTCGACCTCTGACGCAGCTGACCGCTACCTCCCTTAAGGAGGGGCTGCCCTAGCAAGTTGTTGTTACCAGTTTGTGACCGTGCAGCTCTCGGTCAGAGATAGTCATTGTTGTGGGACACCTGGAACACATCCTTCTCGGGGTGTAGATGACCCCGAACCATAAGCAACAACAGCTGTGATTCAGTGTCCTCAGCTGTTTAGTCTATCTATTGAAGAATGTTGATTATTACACACCTGGAGCTACAGGAGGGGTCTTCAGAATTGACGTGGCAACTCTACCTGTGGTCAGAACCTCTGGCTCTTTGACCTGTCTTGTGAATTCTCCGGCCGAAGCCATCAAAGCTCCAGCTCTCCCTGTGTCTCCTTTGAGTCGGTGACTCCTCCTGCATTGCTACACAGAAGTTTCCCCCTATGACAATCGGCCTTCAAAGATCATGTTATATCATCTACAAAAAACCTTTTTCATTTAAAAAAGCTAAATTAAACTTTTTTGTAACATGTTAAACATTTGTATGAATACATACTGTATATGAATTAGCACGCAATTAACCTAAACCTTAGTAATACAAATCTTTGTTAGTAGACCAATCGCTACGGATGTTTTGGCAATAAAAAAAGATTGATAATTTTTAGGGTTAGGGTTAGGTTCATTCGAGTTCAACCCAAAACTCGTAATCCATTGTGGTTTCTCCAAATAATAAAAACATGCATCCAAAAGCACAGGACCTCCAAGAAACGTGTGTATGGCTGTACATGTTTCTAATGTCCAATAATAAAACCCATGTTAGGGACCTGCTGGTTTCGGGAGAGCAGTGATGTTGTTGCTCAGCAGGTAACCAGCCTCTGTCCTTTTGTGTTTGCTGTGTTTCCTTCATGTCCATGAAGTACCACACGGTAGTAGGGGGGACTTTGTGGTGGTGAGGGCAAAAGGGTCAGGGGTTCAAACCTGCTTTTAACTCTGTGATATGCCAATGTTCTGCTGTCAGGCTCAGAGGCATGCACAGCAATCACACTACGACATCTGTGAAGAGTGCCTCTGATGTGTTAGTGTGTGATTGAAGACCACCAAAGGTCCGTGGAAGAGACCTTGAATGTGTTGCGCTATCTCACTCTGACACACATATTCCTCTGTTGGTTTAAACCATGCTAAATGCATCAAAGCTGGTGGCATTGGAAATATACCATAACACCATTGGCTCTATGTGTGTCTCTCATATAGCATAGAATGGTGAAAGAATGTGTCGGCCAACCTAGAAGTTAGCATCACACGGGCTCCCGATGGCAAAAAGCAATGGGATTCTTCCATTGGAATTTGGAATATCGCAGAAATAAGATTGTTTAAGTTACTTGCCCATTTTGTACAGCTGGATCATCTTCTCATATTTTTTTTAATAAACTAAGGTTAGGCTATAAACAAACATTAGGGACGCATGGCTACGTGATACCACGCTAAGCTAAAACAAACGAATGTTCTGTGTGATGACATTTAGTAGTCAGAGATTTTTTAATACATAGAAGTTTCAGAAATTCACCAGTGGGGTGATTACTGATTTATTAAATAGACCAAAACGTAACAATATGTTCAGCTATGTTACCCACAGACCTTATTTCAGACTTTATTTTTTCATGTTTTAGGACTTATTCCTGTAGCTCCCTATATGTTAAGCCTCTTTAAATACAAGAACTGATCAAAAGCATGAAGAAAAAAAGGAGTTAAGAAAAATGTACAGTACAATGTATCTACACATAAGCAATCCAAGGCTTCTAGGAGACATTTTTGCCTTTCAAAAGCGTTGCTTGTGTCACAGTCTAAGGAGTCATTGAACAGGGGTTTAATATGGCTGTCTCACAAATCCTTGCTCCCCGCATACTGTGATCCAGCATGCAGGGGTTTGAGCTATTATTGCGTTCAATCATATTCTGCCCAAGGCTTGAGCTTTAAGCCTAGCTGGAGAGTACATTTGGGAAACATCAGTATTTGGTATTCAACCTCTAGACAGGGTGAAAGTTGCAATGCCAAAGATGGCTTTGATGATACTTAAACTAACAAGCTCTTCATCATATTTTACTGATTTGGATTTTATATCAGAGGAAAACTGTCTTGTGCTAAAAAACAATATTTAAATTGAGAGTTGTGGACGACCACATCAGTCGGTCAGTCCTTACGCTAACAGGCAGCTGGATTTCTGGGTGATATTGTGAAATCGTGAGAATCCATGCTTAGTCTGGCTATAGATAATGTGTTTGTTTCCAAACACCCAGTGGACTAGACCAATCAAATTCCCGTGGAGCTTCTAGCAGCTACTATGTCAATGTGACGTGAAACCGAGAGGCATCTCAAATCAGAACTGGAGATTTCTTAATTGAAAGACGTACAAACTCCCAGAAACCTGCAGGTCCGACTACTTTTAAATCCAGACTAAAGACTTTTCTTTTTGCCACTGCTTTTAATTGAACTATTTAGATCTTAAACTGCACTGTAACTTTTATCCATGTATTTTTTCTTTTAATGTTTCTTTTATTATCTTTTCTTTTAAATGACTTATTTTAAATGCCATTTTCTTAATGTCTTTCATTTTTTGTAAAGCACTTTGTTTTGTCTTGTGTTGAAAGGTGCTATATAAATAAACTTGCCTTGCCTTACTGAAGGCTTTCCTTGCTGGAAGGTATACACATACTAAACTATACTTTATAGTATTTAGTTCAAATATTCATGAACCCCAAGCATTTTTGGACTTGATGTATTGGACCGTAAATGACATGCCCAGAACAAATGACTATATCTTCACTTCTAAAAGGGGTAAATTAATAATCTTTTTTCTCAAAGTAATGATAAACCTGTGAGTTGGATGTAGAAGAGTCAGAATCAATATAGATGTTTTTATTTTAAAGTAAATTCCGATTGAACATACACAAACAATTTAAATGATCATTTCTGTCCAAAAAAACCCCATTACTTATAGGGAAAACCACCCTTGGATGATGGGATAGTAGACTAAAAGCTTAAGGAATCCAAACTACAACATATAATAAGTACCCTGTATCAAGATTGATGCAAAACAAGTGACATTTGACCTTTTTAGAGAGATTTAGAAAAAAAAACCCACCTCTGGGATCATTTGGGTGGATTTTCCATATCTCTGGAACCCATTGGTCGATTTTGGTGATTTTGGTGATTGACACCTCTAAATCCACCGACACGTTACCATTGAGGAGTGAGAGTGATGCGCCAACCCGGTCTCACGGCATTTCGTGTTATAGTCATGAAATTAATCTATTGATTCGTGTTCACCAACACGATTTCCCCATTTCTTTCTTTTTACGATTTTAAAAGCAATTTAAATAATAACAAATTAGAAGGAACAAAATATTTTAAAAAATACAGATTTCAGTATTCTGACACATTCTGTCCATAGGTGTTCGGATCAGGGGCAGGGGCGGCGGGTACTGTAGGCTAGGGAAGGGTAAGCAAATATTTGTGTCACTGCATCCTGGTAAAATAAAAATATAATGTATAATGTCTGTGTCTTTGACATTAGCGCTGCTATGCAGCCACCTGTGCCCTGTACTACGAAGCCAGTTCAACATACCCTGGATATGTTTGAGTTATCTTAACTAACCCTAACAAACGAGATCTCGCTAAGCGGTCCTACGATGCTGGTTATCAACTCGGTAAATCAAGCCAGGGTTTCTCTCTCCAGCTGAGAGCGCGTTCACCTGAAAGGGGCGGGTTTTGCAACATTTGACCAATCACAAACAGGGACAAGTGTACTGACAGCGCAGCGTCATGCTTCATTAATGAAAAGTAAACTAATATTAGACAAATATGAACTTTAATCATCCATGACTTAAACATATAATCCAGGATACAAGCCACAGAGTTGCTGCAAGGTGAATACAGAACAACTGGTTAAAAAAAATAAAACTACTGAGTGTTTGAAAGCGTATAGTTTTATGATATCACTGCCCCATCTAAGACACGAGTGGATCTGACTTTAATTACATTTGAGTTGAGTGTTTCGTCAACCTAATGTGTTGCTTAGCATAATACTTCTGCATACAGTATGTGACAATGTGAGTGTTGCACGGCCAGATACGGCTCAGCTGACTCAGATAAGGAAATATATGATAAATTATGATCGATGATCTGATTGATGATGTGATATGAATGATAAGTGCGACACGTCTTCTCTGGCAGTTTAAACTGTATTTCCTTTATCCTGTAATATGACTTGATAGATTTAAACTCCGCACACTGAGCTCTGATTGGTCAGCAGGCGGTGCTTAGACTGAGTTGATCTCTTTTCTATACACGCCGGGCAGTGTCAGGTAAAAGCCAGCATGTCGTTGTGTCCCTGAGACACTTCACCCCAAACTGCTCCAGTGGGGATTGACTTGTCCACAGTACTGAGTATGTAAGTCGCTTTGGATAAAAGCGTCTAACAAGTAACATGTAATGTAATGTAAATATACATTGCTTTTAAAATCGTTCTGTGTGACACGAAAAAAATGGGAAAATCGTGTTGGTGAACACGTGCAGCAGGTCTGTGAGGTAGGGGGAAGGGGTGTGGTGTTGAGGGCTTTGTGAGTAATCAGGAGGACTTTGAAGTTGATTATTTGACGGACGGGGAGCCAGTGGAGGTTCTGGAGGACGGGAGTGATGTGGTCTCGGGAGCGGGTGTGGGTGAGGAGGCGGGCAGCAGAGTTCTGGATATGTTGGAGTCTATTGAGGAGGTTGGATGGTATGCCGTAGAGCAGGGGTGCCCAACCTTTTTTGAACTGAGAGCTACTTTTAAAGTTGCCAGACTGCCGAGATCTACCAGTCCAAATAGAGAGGCCATTACTGACAGCCTACTACCAGGAAAATACACACTTCTACTTGTATAAAACTGACGATTTGTACGATTAATACTTCATAAAATACTGCAGATGCTTTATCTTACCTCTTTCTAATCTACACACATACAAGTATTTAACTGAAGTTACACACCAGTGTTGTTGATACAGAGTTTATTCACACGTCACATACTACAGTGGGTAATGTTTTAAAGAAACATTGAACAGTGCTGCCACATATGACACAGGAAAAAAAGAAAAGACTCTGAACCCTTTCTTTGCCATTATATAAAAATAGTGTTGCTACAAAAGTATAAATGAGGCTTACTAATAAGACAACTCAGATCTGAAGCTACACAGGAATCTGCTGCAACAGTGCAATAAAGAAGACACAAATAGAATCAAACCCTTTTTTTGTTGCATTTTAGTCGAGTATAAAAATAAATGCCTTTAAAATAGGATGCAAGCAACACTAGTTTCTTAACCTGAATTGATAATAGACTATAAACAATTTAAGTTTGCATTATTATACCATTTTGTGCAATAATTATAGTGAATAACTTCAAACAAACTAAAACTTACAGCTGATTAATAACGATATCTAACTTGAGTTTTTATCAAAAACCTGTTGAAATGCTTCTGTTATTTTTACTGTCCCCCAAAAGCGCGTTGGCAGCCTCCAGGAATGATTCTTTCACAACTTCGCCGT